>NW_014575549.1:0-215477 GCF_000708205.1 Mixia osmundae IAM 14324
TCTCGGTTGTCAGAGGTGCGAATAGAACGCAAGAATCCAGCAACAAGCGGGGCATCGTCACCCTTACGTACAGCTCCGATCGTCTACCGCCAGAATCGCACTGCTCACTTTGCGCTCGTCGGCGCATCAAAGGCTGTGAACATCGCGACCTAGCGCAACATCAGATTGTGCGTGCACTGTCCCTACAGACAACTAGCACTCTGCGCCCGCGAGAAGACACGCCCCCGTCAGAGACGGCGGCGGCAGATACGATCATGGCCTCAGGCAGAGGCAGACGCGACCGGGCAGAGTCCAACATGCCAAGGCGTGCGCCTCGCTGGGCTGTTCACTCAGAAGACGTGAGACTGGCTCATGGCACGGACTACCAACCATCTGAAGACTGCGAGTGGAGGACGTTGATGATCAAGGGCCAGCCGATGACGCTGCGTGTGCTCCGGCTTGATCGACACGCTGCCTGTACATGCTCGTACAAGCCTGTACCTGGTCAGGACACCGTCTGGAAAACTGGCGTCATCTATGGCCTTACGGCGCCCTCANACGCCATGATCGAGGTGCGATCTTTGCGTCTGCTAGCGTGTACGCTGATGTCCTTTCTTCAGTGCACCAAGTGCATGAACAATGATTGCCCACGAGCAGTAAGAACCCACAAAAAGNGCGGCGGCATCCGAGACCGGTCGTATTGGATCACAGGCGACTTTCGTGCTCAGAAGCTCTTTTCAGTGGGCTCTGGCCTCGTATTCACGCACGAGATTCTGGACAGCTACCTGGCACATATGATCACCATGGCTACACCCTTCAGTGCCTTCCATGCCATGACATCGTTGTTGNACGAAGCATCGGATCCGATGGCCAAATTCGTGTCGGCCAAGACTTTTGCAAGCGCATTTCGGCGATACATGGCATTCAACGACATAGTGCGCAATATGAACGACATGAAGTGCAGCATCTGTGGCGACGATCCAGAGGTCGTCATTGTCGACGGATACGCCGCAGGATACGACAAGACGAGCGTGTCTGGTAATCTACGGGCGCCAACAAGGGCCGATCCGGGCATTGTCTTTCCGGACGTCAAGGCTCCGACGAAAGGCTTGCAATACGTCAGCGATTACCACCTACGCTTGAGACTCCTGACGGCCTTTGTCGGCCAAGTCAAGGACAAGGAAAAGGCCTTGCCGTCTGCAGACATGTTCCAAGAGGATCTCGCTCGCTTGTCGAGAGTGATCTGCCCTGAAGACCTGGCGAGGCGTCGACATCGAGAGCAAGCAACACTGAACGCGAGTCTGACGGTCTTACAGCGCTACCTCGAGTATCTGGCCGGCATGACGGAGCATCAGTGGCAAACCGACCTCGAGATTAGGCCACATCGTGACTTCATCATTCAATTGCTCGGCCCTGGCTCTATCCTTAGTTTCATCACGTCCGAAGCTGCCAAACGACTCGAAAAATGGTGCATAGCTGCGCGGAACAGGCCCCAGGAAATGCGGACAGATCAAGCCGTGCGATATCGAGAAGCTCTCGCGCAGCATCAGAGCTTCTTCGAGAAGGACTGTCCGGTGTTAGGCACGCTCTGTTCTATCTATGCGGCTAGTGGCAAGCGAGTGCTACCCTTCGAGCGCCTTCTGCACGACATATCCAAGCGGACGCTGTCTGCCTTTGAGATGCTCAAGAACGGTCGTGAGGCAGCTCCGCCGACGCCGGAAGCGTTTGCACCTATCGATTCCCTGCGTACTGGTTCAGTCTACGGCCAACAGTATCGCAAGAGGCCAACCTACAGCAGCCTANGACACGACCAGCGTAGTGACAGCAGCAAGAAGAATTCCGCAGCATCTAGACGAGTTGACAATAACGAAGCGTCTACAGAAGCGAACGATGGCGACCAGGACGCGTACGACGAAAGGCACTGCCAAAAGTTCTATGACGAATACAGGAAAGCAGGCTTGACTGGCGGCATGCTCCTGGTCTGGTGTAATCACCTTGTCTGCTACGGGTTCCACTTTATCGAGACATCGGAAGGCAGGAACGATATCTTCACGGCGCTTTACTGTTTCTTTCGCAGAGCGCCCAGAGTAGTCGTCTACGACTTTGCGTGTGCACTAGGGCCATACTGCATGCAACGCGAACCGGACTATTTCAAGAAGACCCTGTTCCTCATCGATGAACTGCATGCCAAGTCTCACACAAAGTGTACATCGAATGCTTTCGTCAGCAAGTACATGGCTCATCACAAGGAGGTTCGACACATCAACACGAGCGCCGCCGAGGTTGCAAATGCCTGTCTTAAGCGCATCCGAACATCGGTGTCATATTCAAACGAGCGCAATGCCATAGCCCTAGCAAGGATCTTTGTGCTGACATGGAACTGCCAGCGTCAGCGTCACAATGCGAACAACACGACTCGAGCGACCAGCCGCGCACGATGCAAGCCTCGGGCTACTTTCAAGCAATCGAATATCGTAGCCCTGTCTAAAGGGACCGTGCAAAGATTCCAACCTGGCAGCTCCGATGACGAAGCGGGCTGCTTCAGCGCGCAATCCTCAGAACATGCGAGCGCGAGCGACTCAGAGGAAGATACGCTTGTCGATGACCCTGTCGAAGAGGCTGCTCGACAAGAAGGAATGGTTGAGCGCAACCGCATCGAGCTCATGCAATTGAGCCGTACACCATCTCCGAACACATAAAGATACAAGAGAAGACCCCTCTCGCACGTCGAACCAGCGAGCGCTNCGGGAAGCCTGTCTCCTGGCAGACAAGCGTAAACTAAGATAGCGTAATCGAGCAATGAAAGGGAAGACTATTATGCAGAAGCTTCTGAGCCGTCCTGATCGTCCTGATCGTCCTGATCATCGCTGCTGGATTCGAGTCCAGGATGATCCGTCTGAGCTCGAGTCTGTGCAGACGCCAGGGCTGCACGCATCACCTTCAGTTGTCTCTGCAGAGCCCGGTACTTCGCCACAGAAACTGTGCCCTGTTCACCATTCACGGCGTCGTCGATCGGCTCGTCGTCCTCTAAGCGACGTTGCTCCTCCGTGTATATCTTGCGTTGGTTATAGCCGAATTCGAAGATCTTCTCTGCAGCGTTCAAGATTGCCTCTCGGACCTTTTCATCCTGCATGAGGTCAGCAGATGCGTGGACGTAGTTGATGCCGGTGTGGAGCTTTTTCGTTGCTGGACACCAGGCGGATTCTGCCATAGATGCCGCATTGTCTATCTTATCGCCTCGCGCTCCGAAAGTGACAAAGAATTGACCTGGCAATATCGCTTCTGTCTTGATGATCTGCATGGAACGCACGCCAGTATCAGCGCATACGTATGAGGCGCTATGAGGCGCAGAAGCCAAGATATTTACCATGCCCATGTCTTGGTATCTGCGGTAACAGAAATAGTTCTCCGCCTTCTTCTTCTTCTCCGTTTTAGTTTTGGGCCCCTTATAATAGTTTTGCATAGGCGTGAGCGCAGGCAAAAGACCAGTGTGCGATGCTATATTTGTAGACCCGCTCAATCCATCAGGAGCGCAGTAGCGGAGCAGCACTTGCTTCCATTTAGCTATACGCGAACGCAGCAAGCAATGAGCGAGTGCACGGGTAAGACGGTGCAGCCTCACATTGTTTGCCAGTCATGCTCATCACTATGCCTTGCTCGTCTCGCCAAAGTAGCTTGAAGTTGTTGCCTGCCGTCTTGTTGCCGTCAACAACCTTTTTGCGCTTTCGTGTTCCCTCGGCCTCTTCTCTGGCCTTTTCCGCTTCCTCGGCAGCAGCTTTATCCATCGTGGTCTTGACTAACTGCTGCTGCTTGATTGGATCCTTAATTACCGAAGCGTAGAGCTCTCNACGGTCAACAATGTGTCGCAAGAAGGCCTCACGCCAGGAAGAGGCAGGTGGCCTTTTCCCAGGCTGCTGAGATGAAGATGACGCCTGACCGTCTGCCTGGCTACCTGCAGATGGGACCCTTTGATCACCAGATACGCCGAAATTGCCTGAGCTAAGCGCAACAGGCCCGAGGCGAAGCAGCTCAGGATCGACCGGCACGTCGGTTCGTGTCGATTGACCCTGTCCAAGTCCATGCGGCCGGGCTTGCNGCGTAGATTGATCATCATCGGCACCGTCCATGCGATCAACAGACGTCGCACCGGCAGCATTTGGCCTAATGTGGGATGCTGGATCTGCCGGAAGGTTCGCGGCGGCGGCAGCGGCGGCAGCGACAGCGGCGGCGTGCTGCTGGCGGTAAGCCTAGATCGCCCAGAAGGATCAGCACTATTGTCCATGACATCATGACCTCATCATACCTGAAATTCTTCAGGCGGATCTGCTTCGAATTCGGTCATCCGACCTTCGGTTGCATAAGCCTGCACGGTTCCCAGCCATTCCGTGAACACTTGCAAGCGCTCCTCATCTAACGCTGTGTCAGATTGAAGACCCAGTGCTGCGCATAGTCTCTTTTCGATGACGCTGTGCTCCTGCAGCGTGCGTGCGACTATCTCGTCGTATAAAGACGCCAATAGCGCGTAGCGCTCCGGGCCTGACAGGTCGGCATTCGACGGTCGCGACATCTCTTCGCGCACCTGCGGAAGAGCATCAGGCCGCGTAGCGCTTGCTCCCTTCGCTCTGCCGCCTCTCTGAACAATGGCAGCTCGCTTAGGGACGTGTGCGACCGGTTCGAGGCCATCGAGGCCCCGCGCTCTCTTGCTGGCCTTGCGTACACGGCCGACCATGCTGGGTACGACTGCGACGTGTCTGACTGTTGTAGGCCTGTAGACGTCCTGTCAGTAGGCAGTACTGCTGGCTATCGAAGCAGTCGAGCCCGTCGAACGGCTGGGCATGCGCTGGGCTCACGCGACTTTCTTGCCCTAAGGGGAGCCCCCTCAGGCGCGATTTTCTGAGTGAAAATGCTTGTTCACGGTCTCCGCGTAACGTGACTGCGTCGACTTTCCGCGAGCTGGCGAGGCCCAGTCATCATCCAGCATGGACTGCCCTCACCTCGACAAGCTCGCTCTCCGTCCTCCCCGAGCTTCACAAGCAGTTCATCGGGAAGAGTGCACCCAATGCTTCGACAACCAGGCCCGTCCACCAGCATCTGAACATCGACCATTGCTTAGCAGGCTGACGGATGCAGGACGGACAAGAGGGCATCGATGTCTGCCTGACATGCTTCAACGGAGGCTGCCCGAGCTACACGAGCAACGAGCGACACCATGCTCAGACCCACTTTGACCGCAAGGGGTCTACACATGCTTTGGCCGTCAATATCAAACGCAGACGAAAGCCGCAGGCTGTCAAGGCAGCTGAGCTCGCTGTGATCGCATGCGCGAGATGCTGAACCTTCGAAAGCAGGCGGCAAGTGAGGAACAACCGCCCCTGAAGAAGCTGGCTATTCGAGAAGAAGCGCCAGAACACGAAAAATACTCGTTCGAAACGACGCTCAAATGCTACGCCTGTGCCCATCCTGGTGCCCCGATACAAGGCAATGTGCAGGTGAGAGTGTCCCAATATGGAGGAGCTTGTCGTCGCTCAACACTCCTGCGCGTGTAGACCGCACTCGTCGTCGCAAGCATACTCACTTCGATGTCGAGCGCGGCACAGTCTGAAGTAAAAGCGTGGGAGGAAGAGATCACGTCGTGCGCTCATACGAACAAGCTAGAGCAGGCTTCATCTCTGCGTCTGCAAGCAGCAGGTCAGCCCTCGTCTGTTCCAGGATGGCATTGCTGAGACAATCTCACTTCACCAGGCTTGGCGCACTGCTCGTCTTGCGAATTGACCGGCAATCTCTGGCTCTGTCTCACTTGTGGCGCTCTCAGCTGCGGTCGCAAGCAGTTCGGTGGCATAGGTGGAAATGGTCACGCTCTCGAGCATTTCGATGCCACAGGTCACCCCGTAGCTGTCAAGTTGGGCACCATCACGCCCGAAGGCGCAGCAGGCGAGTCCGTCTCCAAACGCTCAAGAGCCCTGCTGAAGCGATAGACCTTCGCTTCACAGATGTCTACTGCTACGCCTGCAACGACGCCAGGATCGATAACAGTCTGACTGGGCATCTCAAGCATTTCGGTATCTCTGTGCAAGAGCAGCAAAAGACAGAGAAGAGCATGACAGAGTTGGTCGGTCTTAGCTCATTCATTGGAGAGTGAGATCTGACGAGATGGCGAGCAGCAAGTAGAGCAGAATCTCAAGTTCGATTTTGCGATGACCGACGAAGCGGGCAATGAGCTCGAGCCGCTCTTCGGTCCCAGCCTCACAGGAATGCAGAATCTCGGCAATAGGTAAATTGACGATAACAGAAGCGGGTTCGCAGCTGAGAAGACACGGGCAGTTGCTATCTTGCATCGGTCATGCAGACGGTCTTCTCGCTCGATCAGTTCAGTCCTCGCTACGTGCTCAACTCTGGCAGTCATCCGCTGCTATGCACTTCAGACGATCCAGCGACCTGCTTCGAATGTCAGATGGGCAAACTTGCGGATGGCTTACTGTCCGGTCGATACGCGGTTCCTCGTGAGCCCGAACGGGACGCAACGACGCACACTTTTGCAGGAGCGGAGAGCGACGATAGCAAGAAGGATGGGCCGGTCTTCCAAGCAGGCATCAAACCAAGCATGTTCAAGGCCCTCGTCGGCAAGAACCACGCAGAATTCTCGACAATGCGACAACAAGATGCCGATGATTTCTTCCGGCATCTCATTGCGCAGATACAGACGAACAATAGAGGCATGCTCGGGCCAGACGGCTCTGCTGCTCGCGATCCGACTCGCTTCTTTCAGTTCCAGCTCGAACAAAAGTTGCAATGCGATGTCTGCAAGCGCGTGAAGTACCAGACCCAGACGCAGGAAGCCTTATCGCTGCCCGTCCGTATGCAGCCGAAACCGATGCAGGATGACAGTACGACACATAAGACACTAAATGCGACAGGCGCCCAAGTGACAACTGAATACGAACAAGTCACGCTCGAAGAATGTCTCGATAATGTCACTGCGCCTGACGAGCTGCAATTCACTTGTCCGGCCTGCCAAGCCTCTCGATCTGCAACGACCCAGACGCGGCTGGCTTCATTTCCTGATGTTCTAGTCTTACACGCTCAACGGTTCCAAATGGTCAACTGGGTTGCTCAGAAAGTACCCGTACCCATCAAAGTGCCCTTTGGAGAATTATCGCTCGATCGCTATCTCTCCTCGGGAAAGATCGCAGAAGAGGAAGAGCTTCCCAATGACGAAGTGGTACAGGCGACGGGTCCGATATTCAACAGTGATGCCATGGCTGCACTGGAAGGCATGGGCTTCCCTGCCATTCGCTGTCAGAGGGCTTTGCTTGCGACCGGCAATTCAGATGCGGAAGCGGCAATGAATTGGCTCTTCGCACACATGGAAGATCAGGGTGAGCTCAAACAGGCCATATACCTCCACGCGCTAATGTCGACAACAGACATCGATGCGCCCTTACCAGCGGTAGAGCCCCCATCTACTTCGGCAAGCGGAGGGCCGTCTGCAGATCTGATCGCTGGACTGGTCGACATGGGATTCGCGCCCAGTCAAGCTCGCAAGGCTCTACGATTGTCGAACAACAACTCGGAAGCAGCCGTTGGCTGGCTCTTTGAGAACACAGATGATCCGGGCGAGGACGAAACGCCAGTAGCACCTGGGGTTACGTCCACAGCCATCGAGCAAGCGGGTAATACAAACTTGCCCGCAAAGTATCGCTTGCACGCCTTCATCTCGCACAAAGGCCCATCAGTGCATTCGGGGCATTATGTCGCTCATATCTACAAAGCTGCGCAAGGCTGGGTGCTGTTTAACGATGAGAAGGCGAGTCTGGTGCCTTGTCTGCGATTTCAGGGCTGAACCTCCCTCAGGTTGTCAAAGCAGAATCGGGCATGCAGAGTGCCGAATCACTCTCACCGTTTGCATATGTCTATGTGTATGTGCGCTGTCAGGCATGATGCATATTCGCTTTCCAATCAAGTGACCATGCATCATAGACTTCGACTTTACTCTGCTGCAATTGACGCGGTTTCTGCACCAATCGCGGCTTTGCTCTGTCGCTACTGTAGCCAAATAGCAGCCTCGTCGCGTAAAAGGCGCAGCAACGCGCTCACTGCAGAGCTTGCTAGCCGAGATGAGCAAAGCTGTCGCGGGCCCATCGAGCATGCGGCAGCAGTCTGCATACAGCCAGCAGCCGGCACTCGCGCAAGAATCATCTGAACTCGGCCTATCGTCAGCGCAGCTCAAATTGCGCGAGAAACAGAAAGAGCTCGACGGCTTCCTCAAAGTAGAGCAGCAAAGCGCACAGGCAGGTCATCACTGAGCTAGCCTAGACCAGCTCACGAGGACCCTGCAGCTGGCGTTATATTTCGAAAAGATCGCAGGTCAGACAGAGCTGCTCCTTACGAGCGGCGAAAGTAGGCGCGAGCTGCTCAGTAGAGACTGATGCTCATGATGGCATGTAGCCGTCGCACAGGTAGCGAGTAATTGGGGCAACGTATTCCGGGCGACCAACCTAGCGCTAGGCGAGATTGCTGCTCAGGGTGCTATAGCTAAGCTGACAGTCAAAACAGCGTCGTTGGCGGCAAAGAGGAAAGAAGCTGGCGAGGGCGAGTCGCAGGAGGGCATTCTGCCGGAAGTGCTTGTGAGGATTCCGACAAGCGAGAACTGAGGACCACGATGTTCAAAACTGTTGTTGACAACACGCATAATCTGCATTAGTACTTGTATCCAGTGAAGGTCGTCGGCGGACGCGAACTTGTCGGCGGCGGGCTTGGCACTGCAGTTGCAGTCGGCCCTGCAGGCTGAACAGTCTTAGCCGCCATCCTCGCCCTTCGCTCTTCTCGCATCGCCGCGAGCTTCGATGCCCGTTCATCTTTGGCCGACGTAGCCGGGGCTGGCTTCGACGGCGGCGCGAGTGATACACTCTTCAAGCTTGAGACTGACGGGACCGGAGCCCTCGTTGGTGAGGTGACATTGCTCCATTCGTCGGTGGCTGACGTGAGTGACGGCGTGAGATTGAAGCTGTTGTTCGTCTTGATGCCAGGATCGGTTGCCCACGCGTCTGTAGCGCCATCGTCCACGATCGCTGGCGGGTCGCTCCAGTCGTTCGCGAAGTCGTCTGCAACATCTGGCTCTTCCTCTGCCGACGCTACGGATATTGGTCTCACTGACGCAGCCTGAGGTGCGCGCGTCTCGGAAGCTGTCATGACATCAGCATATTCCATTCGGAATGTACGGACATACCTAGTGCAGCTGCGAGGGCGGACGATGACTTGAGTGAAGCTCCCTTTAGCTTGAGCGTGCCTGATTTGGATGGCGAGCTATGAGGCGATGGTCGTGACAGCGAGCGGCTCACGCGTGGCGCTGCTGCTCTTGGGACTGGATCGAAAGAGCCCCAGTCGTCTTCTTCCGGCTCTTCATCGTCGACAGCTTGCCCGGGCTCTTCCCAATCACCGCGATCGCTTGTGGCATCGCTAGAGCTCATAGAAGCTGTGGCACTCAGTTGTTGCGCGCCCGGCACTAAGGGCGCGCCATTCGATGCAGCAGCCGCAGCAACCGTGCCAGAGTGACCATTGGTTGCTGCGGCAGGCACAGTGCCCATTACGATGGGCGTAGCCAGCTCCGTCGCAGAGAACTTGGCAGTGAGCGAAGTTAAAGCCCAACCTGCCAGCGCATTGGCTGCTCCCGTAGCGCTGGTGGCCATGCCAGGCGCACTCGTAGCTGCAGCTTTTTGTGCTTGCGTCGGTTGTTGTCCTGGTTCGGCCACGATGGCAGTGTCGGGCATGCTGGCAGCGAGAGATTGTGCGCGCTTGACGAAGGTATCCATCGCTTTGAACGCTTGATCTCTGACGAGCTTCTCTTTGTCGACGAGCGTGATGGACATAGCAGGTATCACCCTTCCTGCTAGGTCGTCCCGATCGAAGCATTCCACCGTAGCCATGAGCGCCATGAGACCTGCTATCCTCGCGTGGACGAACGGATCACGAACGGCTCTTGCAAACGCCGGTATGAGCACTTTGCGATTCGTGCTGAGTGAGAGATGCTTCGATAATCGGCCAAGCAGTATGCAAGTATTGGTGCGGATTCCAGGCTCTGGATCTTGCTGCGCCTTGGCAAGATGTCGCAGCAAATCGTTATTCAGGATTCTGTCAGAAAGCTGAAGACGGCGTTAGCTCAAGGTGAATTCGCGGATGCTTGCCACACCTTCGGCGCTATCAAGAGAACAGACTTGACAGTCGCTTCGCGTATCACAGGCACGAGATCAGCGAAGCCAGTCATCTGTTCGGATTGCTCAATTTCTTGCACAGCAAGAACGTGGCGAACTGACCAGGTTAGGCCAGACCTTGTCTGTTACCGTCTTTGCATCGAGAGCATCTGCAAATTGGGGTAGATTTTCGAGCAAGGCCATGCGCATAGCGCGGTCGGGACTACCGAACAGTCTGACGAGCGGTGTCAGGATTGAGACGGAGTATTCTTTCGGTGGTAAGCTCGTGCCAAGAGACACGACAAGCGGTAGCAGCGTAGGTCCACCCGGCCCATATTCCATCGCTTTGACGAGCGCTGGTAAGACTTTGTACTTGAGGAACTCGGGCGGCAAGGCAGCATGTGTCTCTTTGATCGTCTTGATCAGCACTGCCTTATCGCCCTCACTTGCGAGCGCAAAGCCTTCTAAGCCTTCTGTCAGTTTGACCAGCCGATTACTACTGAAGAAGCCAGTCCCCTGCGGCCCGTCAGAAGCCATGCCGATATTACAAAATGTCTCTACTGAGCCGCGAGAAGCTGGATTCGGATTTGCCAGCCTTCGCATAGCTGCATGGATGGCAGGCGGTATGTTGCCTCTGCTCGGCGGAAGTATCGGATTCGAATCGCTGTGGAAATTGACAGGCAGTGGGCCATTGAAGAGCACGTGAATAAGCAGATGAAGCTGGAATGCGTCTAATGCAGACACATTGCAGTCCCTCAAAGCCTCCCAGCCAGACCGCCGGGTCTCTGGACTGGCCCATTGTCCTGCGTTAGGCAACAAGCCGCCTTGGGAGTATATAACAGCGCCCTGAGGGTCTTTGGGCGAACTGAGCACTTCAAACCCGCCAAGCCGCCACTCGCCACTGGGCGTCGTCATGATCGAGCTTGGCCTCAAGTTGCCGTGCACAGAATGGCCAGACGTGTTAACGAACTTGACGGCGGTGACGACGCTCTTGAGTCCCCAGACTTTCCATTCACCCATCTTACTCGTGTCTATATTTCCCTCTTTGCCCACCCGGCGTGTGAGAGGCTCAATCTTTTCAGTGATGATGTAGATGGACGAGTCTGCTTCGGTGCCATCGAGGAATTTGAGCACGTCGGGGTGCCGTAGCGTTCGTAGCTTTCTCAACGCATTGCGTGCAAGTGGTAGTAATGCTCGCCTGTCTTGGCGGTTGGATGACGACGCGGAAGAGCTGAACACAAAGATGGACACCGGCGTAGCATCATCCTGTTCTCGATCACAATCAGCTCGGATTGGTAGCAGCCAGGCGCTGAGCTGACTCTTTTGAGGCCTTCGTGCAACGACCAAATTGTCTGCCCTTCATATTCGCTGTCTCGTTCACCTATCGAATACGCTGGCAGACCGGGCACGCCTGTGCCTTTGGCGAGCGCCGCCTGCGCCGCCGAGGACACATAGCTCAGCAGGTTCATTCGGGTGCGTGGCAATACGAGTCAGCGAGACGAACGCGACGCGCCAAAGCAGACAACGCTACTCGTACATTTGACAACAGAATGTATTGCCTCAGTCAGGCCACATAGATCAGTCTTGATATATAGGTCGCTTTCTAGGGGACGCCGATAGGTCTAGCACCGAGCGGCAGACCTCTGCTCCGTGTCCAGGCCTGATCCTCGTCGTACATTTGAGGCGTAGCAGGCAAAGATTGCGCGTGCGATGTAGTCGGCGGTTGTGGTAGCGGATGCGAGCCTCTGACGGGCGTGTCGAAGCTGATCGAACCTCGAAGTGGATTGCTTGTCCGACGTATGGATGACCGACGCGAAAGCGTAGCTGCGCGAGGCGGGCTGCTGTCGCTTGCTTGAGCATTTGGCCCCGGTAGATTAGGCGGACTGGAGCGAGGAGCTTCGACAGTATGAAAGCCTTCGGATCCGCCTGAAATACTGGAGATCCTCTTGCTTCTGGGTTGGCTCATGCCTGGCGAGGGTAAGATGGGCAACTCGGCAAAGATGGTCGCTTGGAAGAGTATCATCATTTGCAACGCGGCAGAATGCTGGTCAAGCCATCAGCACCCATTAGACCTATCTCAACAAGCGCTCACACGTTGGGCTGAGATCATGGCCATGCCATCGTCGTCACCGAATACTGCTGGAGAGAAGACGACTGCGAGTGCGCTGACGGACATGCGATTTTCGCTTTCGTACGCTGCCACCCTGTTCATGCGCTATCCATCAGCTGATGTTGAACGCAGCCTCGAGCAGGCTCACCTTGCGAGGTGCTGACAGAGCGCTTTCAGTGTGGCCTGGTGAGCCGGTGCGAGTCGTCTCAGTCGACTCGCGAGAGTGCCCGTGACGGCCATTGCCTCTTCCTCATTCGTAGGCATGCTGATCAGCTCGCGATCCGCGAGCGGCAAAGGAAAGAGCGGGGTAGGCAGCTGTCGTAGGTACAGCTTGAGCACGCCACAGATGGTGAAGACATCGTGCGCATTGGGGTCGAACTGGAACATTCTCTCATCTCTTTCGATCTCTAATACGACTTCTTGCACTTTCGATGAGCTGCCAGATACGCGATAGATGCCTTCTACGGACAGTCCGCGACAGTCTATCTCGGCGATACACCGCTGGACGACGATGGGAACGAGCAAGCCTGGATTGGCTGCAGCGTAGTCCGTCAAGCCGACGCCAAAGATGAGCGAAAGACATTTGCCGACAAAGTAATTCTCGTAGCAGACAGGCTCGCTGCCTACCAGATCCGCCGCAGTGTCGTCCGCATAGAGCCTGGCGTCTGCATCTGGGTCAATCTCGCGTACTCTCTGCTCGAGAACATCGCAAGTGGCAGATCGCGAGACGTTGATGGCCCGCTGGCTATATGCAAAATCGAGCCACTGGTGATGCAGCTCTTCGCCTAGCTCTCTGACTGTCTGCGTGAGAGAATCATGCGACGAGCGAAGTACACGGTCTCGGTTCAAACGAAGCGTCTCGAGCTGGAAGACGCCCTTGCGATACTCCCTGTCGGCTTCCTCTGCTTCTCGTTTGACTTTGACAGACTTGGTCAGCGAGCGCTGTAAATTGGACTCGGTTGCACTGGATCTGCGTTCGGTAGCAGCGACGTTCATGCGCTCCGCGTGACTGCCGAGCCTGTTCATCAGGGTTGTGAGTTGCTTTCCCGCCTTGAAGGAGGCATGAGAGTGAGCTGTTGGTGTCTGGGTCTCCTTCAGATTGCCTGTCGTACCCGAGATGACTTTTGTGTTGATGGTCGGCAGTCCATTCGCAGTAGCTAGCTCGTGAGAGACAGATCTGGGTCTAAACCCAAGCAACGGCGGCGAACGAGGCGGACTGACGCCCTGCTGGTCCGGATCTGCGCCCAACAAGCGCTTCCTAGTCTCTACAGCCTCTTCTTGCGCATTGTTGGCAAGGACAGCCTCGCAAGTATGTCTATAAGTAGCAGCGAGCCTCTGAACGACGTGGGTATATTCCGTTAGACTGGTCGCGCTGGCCTTGTCCTCCTCCTTGATCCGTCGTCGGATACGTTCCTTGCCATCGCGGAACAAGGTCATAGGTTCGACGAGCTGTCTCCGGATCTCGTCCGCCAAGAGAGCGTGGGCGCGGGCATCCTTAAGTGCGCTGTCTCTGAGGCTTTGCCAAGCTCGACGTATGGTCGTCTGCTTGCCCCGCTTGCCTACGGCCTCGTCCTGTCTGACGAGCTTGACGAGAGCCTCGCTGTGCTTCTCTTCGAGGACGGCTCGTGATCTGAGGAAGGTGAGGTACGAGTCGAGTTCGCCTTGTAGGTCGCCCAGGTGATCGAGTGAAGTCGAGGATTCCATTGGAACGGTCTGCTTTGTCCTGTGTCGGACGGAGGCAGGCTGTGACGGACTAGCAGTACTTCATCCTGCCAAGGAGGATGCACTGCTTTGCTCGCAGCTCGCAGTTCTGCCGCTCAGCCCGGCGCGCAGCACAGTCCACGACGACGACGGCGGCGGCGGCTCGCGACAGTCGCCATGCCAATTTGTCGCGCCACGACAGCGCCAATCGACGAGCCTCCCAGTGGCCTGCGATGGGCTTCGGACACAATCCACTCCCTCAGAATCTGGCGCTCGAGTGTAGACGAGCGAGCAAGACGCTTCAGAGCTTTGTCGGTACGATAGCCGCTCGTCCGCGGTAATTGGAGGCTGATTACATCATGACTATCGCTTTAATAGATGCCAGTCAAGGACTCGATGGCATCATCCCCACCGAGGTGCTACGAGCCGCAAGAGGCTTTGCGATATACTCCGGTCAGTGCCCTGACGACACGAGTGCTAGCACAATTGACTGAATGGCTGCAATGCCAGTCGTCAAGGCTGGATTCTTGGCCTCTGTACGAGCAGGCTCAGGACTCGTCATCGCTCGCTTGGCCAACGGTACATGGTCCGCTCCTTCAGCGATAGGCACCGGCGGCCTCGGATTCGGGGGCCAAGCGGGCGCAGAGCAAACAGATGTCATCCTCATCCTCAACTCGAAATCTGCCGTCGAGTCCTTCATGAGCGCCGGGTCAATCTCGATAGGAGGTAACATGTCCGTCGCTGTCGGACCTCTCGGCAGAAATGCAGAAGGGGCAGGCAATCTGAACACAAAAGGCAAGATCGCTGCCATCTACAGCTACTCAAAGACGCGCGGACTCTTTGGCGGTGTCAGCGTCGAGGGATCCGTCATTGTCGAACGCAGCGACTGCAACGGAAAGGCATACGGGACAGAAGTCAGCGCGAAGCAGTTGCTCTCGGGCAATATCGAGGTTCCACCCTTTGCCGAACAGCTTATCGCCACCATCACGCGACTGGCCGGTTCAAATCTCGACGGCAATTGGGTCGACGATTCTCCTAAGCGAGAAAAGGGCGATTATGCTTTCGGGGGCAAGTATCACTCCAGCAGTCAGGCAGGCTCGCGTTCGCCAGCAGCAAGTGGCTCATCAAAGAACCACTTCAACACCGCATTCCGCAATCTCAGTGATGACGAGGACGACGATGGCCGACCGGCCTTTCGATGGAAGAACTCTCAAACGAGCAATATCTCTGACGATGAAGATCCGTTCAAGGAGCCTTCTAGCTACGATCAGAAGAAGCAACGGGCCAGGGAACGAGGTGGCAGTCTGGGCTCCGCGAACCAGAAAGCGCGCTTCGATGCAGATGACGATCCATTTGCGGCCATCGGAGGCCAGACAGATACGACCAAAGTCATGGGCGTGGGTGGCCATCGAAGTGAGAGCGGTCGACGGTCGACAGTGACCGGCTCGCACAGTCGGCCTTCAGAGACTTCGCCCTTCAACGAACGCAACAGCCAGAGACCTTACAAAAGTCATACGAACAGTCCGAGAAGGGACAGATTTGACCAGCATAACGGACCTTCTCCTCTTCGCAGTCGCACGTACGAGAGCGCAGAGGACGACGAGGACGATCTCGTCAATAGAGATCAGATCAACTTCTCTGGCGAGCCCGTGGGCAGCCTGTCCTCGTACAACAATCGGAGACCTGGTGTACTTCGTCTGATATCGAATAGTATGAAGGGTGGCAAGTCAACACCGCCACTACCGGCGATTAACGACATGTACAACGACACGAGTCGGCGGAATCGAGACTCATTCGATGAGGATCTGCAAAGCTTCTCTCGTCGCTCGCCAAAGTCGACATCATCTCGATACAGCCAAGACACATCGAGGCTCGATTCGCCGCAATCGCCTGGCGACTCCTTCAATTTTGCTGGCCAGAAGACAAGGCAGACCGGTACTCATCTTGGTTCTGCCCGGTTGTCGCAGACGCTCAAGACCGACACAAAGACGCGCGAGACGCAGCCAGCGTACAAATCACTCATTGACATGTCCGACTCGAGTGACGATCTCGGCAAGGCTATTGCGCTATTCGACTACAACGGTCAGGTGAGTCAAATGTGAATCGCCTCACATCTAGCTAATACTGTGACAGGCTGGAGATCTCTCGTTCAAGCGCAACGATGTCATCACTATCGTCGCGCGGCCTGCCAACGAGGAGTGGTGGACGGGTTCGATCGGATCGCGCAAAGGCAGCTTTCCTGTAAATTACACTGAAGTACACGATCCTTGATTGCATCTATACTACGAAATTACAGGAGAGGCGAATGATACGAAGTGATACAATTCGGTAAGGCTCGAGAGGAGATGCAAGGCATGACGGGTCTGTTCGTCGACAAGCAGAGCTCAGGGTGGGAGAGTGACAGTGCTGCTCGAGCTGAAGCCCCCAAACATGTATGAGTGGCCTAGATGGCTGCGAGTTGCCCTATCGAAGCTTAACGTCTCTGTAATCTATAGATCGGCGAGACGGCGTGCTGCCTTCATAGGAGCGTGTGTGTTGTGTCAAGGCTGGCATGTGTTCAAGTCGAGCGATCAGAAGATCGTCTCGAGCAAGGCAGATGTGTGGTGCATTGGGGATCTCGAACGAGACCAAAGGCGCATCGATGACTGATGCTGTTTAATAGAATTGCATGCCAAATTGGCTGGCCTGAGATGGGAAAGCTCCCTCTGGCAAAGCGAATTGGGCGGTAAGGGTGTCCTGCTCGTGCGGGTTCTGAGCCAGGGCAAAGCCCGGCTCGACAGAGGTGACCGGGGCTGATTGTGCCTGGTAGTGTCCAGCAAAGGGGTTGGCGAAAGCAGCGAATGAAGCATGCGCATGCTCGAGCTCGGAAGGAACAGGAATGTACCTGAGCGCCTCGTCGATTTCGTCGACCTCGGATTTGATGCCAACGGATCCATAGGCCTGTGTGAGCATACGATCGATCGATGAGGCAGGTGAGGCATCGGCAGAAGATTGAGGCGAGCTTGTACTGTGCTCGGAACGAGGCGAAGGCGCGCTAGCAGACGATAGTGAGCGAGAAGATCGACCACTCGTGTCGCGACGCATGCTCGTCAGTTTGACGGTTGTGGGCAGGGGCTCAGCCGATTCGTGCACGGCGGCCAGATGGCGGCCTAGGTCGTGGCGACGCGAGAACGTCTTTGTGCACGACTTGACGGGGCAAGGGTAGGGCTTATTCCTGAAGTGTGTGCTCGACAAATGCGTCGTCATATTGTAACGACGTGAGAATGTCTGGTCACATCCCTCGAATGTGCATGGGTAGCGCCGTTCACCGTTGACCATGACGGCGTGTCCCGAGCTAGAGCTCCCGATCGAGCGTGAGCGTGCTGCTTTGCGATGACGAGCAGTAGATGTCGAGTCCCTGGATGAGGGCGATGAAGAGTCATGTTGAGACGAGGAGATTGAAGCAGCAGACGAGGCCGAAGAAGAGCTTTGCGTCGATTTAGTTGACCCCTTGCGCGAAAGGCCGCTCTCCTCGTCCAACATTTGGTAGTCGAAGGCAGGCTCATCGGCGAACGTGAGCCAGTCAGGCTTTACTTGATCAGCTGCTTCGCAGATCCTCATCAGTTCTTCGATTTCTTGCAGGCACAAATCGCGCTCACCCGATCTCTGAGCGCGCGGAACGGGCAGAACGGCCTGAGCAAGAGTCTGCATGGGTGGTTGAGGAGCGACGGGCGTGGCCGATTCGTCTTCCCAGGAAGCAAATGCGGCCTGAGCTGCATCAAGATAAGCGCCAGGCCTGATCGTGTCGATCGTCGGGCGCGGTCTGACGCTCTGATGAGGAAGGCTGATGTGCGAGTACGGGTAGGGGTACGCCGCCGCCGCCGCCGCCTCGTCTGGTTGTGAAGCGGACATGCCAAATGTAGCTTGTGAGAAAGCGAATGGGCTGTATTGTGACTCGATCGAAGCAGGCGAACGAGGCTGACCGACGAACGACTGAAAGGCAAACAGAGGCAGCTGCAAGACATGGCGATGGGAGCCAGGCGTCAGCCCTGTTGTCTCGTCATAACACTCGGCCGAGCATGCCAGTCTGCTGCCACTCACCTGGATCTCGGTCATTGTCACGCTGACGCTTGCCTTGGAGGTGTCCGGGGCCGTCTAGTCTCTCATCGAGGAAACGACTCTCGCGCCCTGCGAAGGAAGAAGGCGATTGACGAGATGCAGAGATTCAGCCCAGCGGACGGGACCAGCACCCGGTACGCCCGAGCGCGATCGCAAAAGCGGTGAATTTAAGCACAGCTTTTTGCTTGGCAATTTTTAGCTTAATCGTTTATCATCATCAAAGATTGAATCGCCGCGAGACCCTGTAATACAGCCTGCAGACGTGGGCGTCTCTCACAGCATCTGCCTATAGCGTTTACGAGAGACGCGCCCGTACAAGAGGACGCGAACAAAGACTCGATTTGGTCGAAGTCGCCCTCAGATTCTGCATAGCATTGCCTGATGAAATTGTGGCAGAGACGGCGGCATGTGCATGATTGCATGCTGGTGCCACAGTGGGCGAGATGCCATGGAACAAAGCACGAATGCTGCACGCGTTGCTCTATTCCAATGAGACTTGCTAGACTTGGGGCAATGTCGGCATATGCAGATGAGACTCAACGAATCTGATGCGTAGATAGCCTGATTCTCAGCAGATGAGACAGCGGATTCAGAGCTGATGAAGCTGGATGAATCTCTCACGCTCTCACGCGCGCTCGCCGTCGTCGCGACGGCGTGAAGTTCAGTGAAGCACTCGCGATGAGTGCACGCAACTCGCCAGCGCCTTCGCGTACGGCTGGCTCAATGGTCTCTGGCATATCGAACCAAGGCTATGAAGTCGGCGAGTCGTCTCCAGCTGCCAGCAATAACGTGCGCTCGCGTCAATCCAAACGCGATGAGGTCCGTCGTATGTACGTGCGAAAAGCGTCTGACTCAAAAGTGATATGCGCAGGCTATCAGGAAGAAGATCGAGACGGAGCTAGCGCGTAAACGTCCGTCCAATCGTAGAGCGGGATCGTCCAACATCCCTCAGCCATCGCAGACGAATGGCAATCGTCGTCGGGGCGGACAGGCAGGTTCTTCGCGTCGTGCGGCAGGCACAGTCTCTGCACTGCGACCATTGCCTGCTCTGACTGTTCCATCGACCATGAGCGTCGTGGATGCCTCGCAACTTTGCGCCGCCAAGCGCACGGATTGCGTTCTCGTCGTCGATGAGGAGGAGCACCTTTCTGGCATCTTTACAGCGAAGGACCTGGCATTCAGGGTACTTCAATAGCCACTACACCTGATGCAGCTGATCGTGTCCGGGCAGGTCATCGGCGACGGCCTGGATCCGCGTCATACACCCGTGTCAGCCATCATGACGAAGAACCCGATGGTCACTCGCGACACCACCTCAGCAACAGATGCGCTACAGACCATGGTCACTCGTGGCTTCCGTCATCTGGTAGCTTAGTCTTCTCACACGCGAGCAGGCAGCGGCTGATGCGGTCAAATAGCCCGTCTGTAATGAAGAGGGCGATGTGGTGGGACTGCTCGACATTACAAAGGTCTTTCACGAATCCCTCGAGAAGCTCGAACGCGCCTATGGCTCTTCGCAGAAGCTCTACACTGCACTGGAAGGTGTCCAGTCAGAATGGGGACCACAGGGCGCGCAGCAGGCATCTGGCCTCATGGCGTACGTCGAGGCGTTGCGTGACAAGATGTCATTTCCCGATATTGGCTCCATCCTTGATGTTCGTACTCGTGCTGCTACCATCGGCGTCAAGACGACTGTGCGCGATGCCGCTAAGATCATGCGCGAGAACAGAACGACTGCTGTCTGCGTGCTTGAAGGCGACGGATCTACGGGCAAGCTGGCGGGCATCTTCACGTCCAAAGACGTTGTCCTGCGCGTCATTGCTGCCGGACTGGATGCCAAGACGTGCTCTGTAGTACGTGTCATGACGCCCCATCCGGACACGGCTTCACCCTCGCTGAGTATTCAAGAAGCGCTACGCAAGATGCACGATGGTCACTATCTCAATCTACCCGTGCTCGATGACGCAGGCGCGCTTGTAGGCTGTGTCGATGTGCTGAAGTTGACATATGCTACGCTCGAGCAAGTCAATTCGATCGGCGCGGAAGACGGCGGCAGCGGAGGCGATGGAACGGATGGACCCCAATGGGCACGATTCTTCAATTCCTTTGGTGCTGGCTCAGTACAAGATGATAACGAGTCTGTCTTCTCAGACCCGCAAGGTAGGCTTGCGCTCGCATTTTGGGCACGTCAGCTTATGTGAACGTTGCGCACAGCTGCGTCTGAGCTGCATCCCAACGATTCTGCCTCGATGCTGCAAGATGACGATACATCGGAAGTCGGCCGTGGTGCCAATCATCACGCTTCTTCGATCGGTGGTCTCGCCGTGCCCGGCCCAGCGGTGGATGACGGCACGTACCTGTTCAAATTTGTTGCACCAGGCGGCACGACCCATCGCTTCCAAGCACGATACGATCAGCACGAGCTCATCCGGGACATCGTCGCGGGCAAGCTCGCATCGGATCCCTTCTTCACAGAGGCCGACGATGGCGTCCATCTCGATCCTTCAGAGTTTGCAATCTCCTACCACGACGATGATGGGGATATGGTGCTCATGACTAGCGATCGGGATGTTAAAGATGCAGTTTCGACAGCACGCAAATCTTCTAAAGACCGCGTTGTGCTCCATCTACGTGGGGGCAAGGCATGGGACGAGCAGCTCAAGAAGCGAGGCATATCACTCGAAGCTGCTGCGCCTGCACCTCCGAAGAAGATCAGCAAGTCCATCGTGGAATCTGACGAAGCAGATGACGAGGGAGAGAACTCGAGTCAGGTCGCACGCAAAGCAAGGCGTCGACGACAGCCAGACTCGGACGAGCTCGTCTTTGGTATGCCAAAGGACATGATCTTGCCTGCTGCGATTGGCTTCCTAGGCATCACCATCATCGGCGTCTTCGCTCTGAGCAGGTCAAAGTGAAGCTCTTTGACGCCTTGACGAGCGATTGTTGTACTTTCGACGTTCACGAATAGATGCAGAGGATATGCAATCTTACATAGGCAGTGGGTGCAACACAGGATACATAGTGAAATGCAAAAGGGGTATCGACGGCTAGCGAGGAAGATCAGTAATAGTCTGTCACTTGACCCATTAGCTTGTGTTCAGATGGGAGGAGGCCCGAGCTTACCCTTTTCGCTCGTCTCGTAATGGCGACCGCCGAAGCAGCATGCGAATATGTATGGAATGATCGCGCAAAGCGAAGCAGCAGTGGCGGCCCAGGACAGCCAGAGTGCGTTGCCGAATCCAAAGTGAAGGCCGAGCGCGATGCCGTTGACAGACCGATTATCGATGGCCGAGCGCAGAACGACGACGATGGCGGTGTAGATTGCACTGCCGACGAGCAAGCAGATGAAAGCGACGATGGCGAAGATCGCGCCTAGCAAGAAGGCGAAGCGGTGAGCGAGGAAGCCAGTGAAGAGTGACAGGCCAGAGAAGATGGCGCCGATCAAGAGGAAGTAAAAGGCGACTCTGCTGGTTGTGCCGAGGTAGCCTTCGTCGGTGAGACGGGTGCCTGTTGGCAAGACGGTCGTGATGTCATTGGTCAGCGAGGCGGGTGCATCCGAAAGGAGTGTCGTGAGCGGCAGCAGCTTGTTCCCTGCTGTGCTTGACTGACAATAGACTGGCCGTGCGCCCTCGCCGGCATCGTCGGAGCAGTAATTCCAGAAGCCCCACTGGTAGTATCTGTGCAGGCCTTGGTTGTCTGCTGTTCTCACGTTCGACGTAGAATACAATCCGGTGATGTCTGTGACGCCAGCAGCTTGGAGTCCTGCGCCTAGGCCGGTCGTGTCGAGCGTGACGAAGCGGATATGTCGATAGACTGTGCCATACCGTACTTGGCCAATCTCTGCAAAGATAATGAGGAGGACACTGCACAGCCGGCGTTCAGACACTGCGCAACGGTTTCTGTGTTGGATACGCCGTACCTGGCCAGTGCAAAGAAGATTCCGATAGACGCACACGCGCCGCGCTTGCCTGCCATGATGCTGAAGGTGGTGATAGAAGGCTTGTGGGATGCTGTGTCTTGTCGGTGACCTTGCTGGGAACGCAGGAGGACGACTTCGATATTTCAATGTTCAAGCAGCATCGCCACGCGCGCGCCATTTTTGTGACACGTCATTGCGTCATCGAGATGAATACTTTTGACGCGATGACCTGGCAAGCTGCAGCCGAAGCTGCAGTGACGTTGACCTCGTTCGACGCTCGATGGCAGCTCAAGAGCGAGTAGGCACATCGATACAGGCTTCAGAAGCTGGGCCAGATCTACCGAAAAATGCATTTCGTCTGGCGCAAACGACCCAGCTCGATGCATTGCTCACTATCGTGCGAGACCAAAGGACGAGCCGAGGCGACTTTATCTTCTACTGTGACAGGCGCCTTGCGTCGCGGGCTGCGCAGCACTCAAGCTGACCGGTGCGCGCAGGATTTTCCGTCTGCTCGTCGAAGAGGGACTCAATCACCTGCCTGTAATCGAAAAGCAAGTCACCACGCCGACCGGTCAGACTTACAATGGTGTCGGCTTCCAAGGCGCCATTTGTGGCGTGTCCATCATGCGCGCAGGTGAAGCGATGGAGCAAGGCTTGCGTGAATGCGCAAGATCAGTGCGGATTGGCAAGATCTTGATACAACGGGTTCGTCGACTCGGTCGCGCGTGTGAACCGTGCTGAGCTCGAACGTAGGACGAGGAGACGGCGCTACCCAAGCTCTTCTATGCAAAGCTACCAGAAGATATCTCAGAGCGCTACGTGCTCTTGCTCGACCCCATGCTGGGTAAGTCTATTCTGACCCGGCGAGGCAGGCGCTCATGGACTGTTACACAGCGACGGGTGGATCTGCAATCAAGGCCATCGAGACGCTGCTCGAGTACAAAGTAGCAGAAGAGAGGATCCTCTTCCTCAACATGCTCTCGTCGCCCGAAGGTCTGCGGAAAGTCTGCGAGGCCTTTCCCAAAGCTCGCGTCATTACGGGCTGGATCGACCGCGGGCTCGACGAAAAGTCGTACATCGTGCCCGGCATCGGTGGTGAGTCGCTTCTTTCGTTCAATCTCACCAATACTGAAGAGGAATTGTCAGACGCGGGCGACCGCTATTTCACCTAGCAGACATCTCATGGCTGTTGTTGTACCACAAACGAGTGTTGTCGTTGTCGTCAGCTCTCGTTCTCCGACTTCGTCATCGGCTTGGTCTCGTTGCGCAATCGCTCGAGAGCAGACCGTGTAGGTCCGTCGCCAGCTATGATGCGTTCTAGCCACTCGCCACGAACGCCAGAGTCGACAATCGTCTCCAGCACCTGACCAAAGTCGAGTACACGCGCCTTTTCTTCATCCAGCGCTTCTGCCAAGCGTGCTTGCTGTTTCTCTATCGCTTCCTTGAGCGTGCGCATCTCTTCGTGTATCGCGTCCAGTTTGTCGTCTACTTCGTCCTTCCGCCTCGCCGTCTTGACGCGACCTCTCACATTCTCGCCCACGATCAAAGCCAGGGCAACGCTGAAGAGGAAGGACTCTGATAGGAAGTTGGCGCCTTGTGAGATAGCCTTTGCATCGTTCAGCGGTCGGATCTTGGTGACGGGCTCCCCGAGGAGGTTGGTACGCATTTTGAACTCGGTGCGGTGCATGAACTGGGCGATATCGATGCATACGGCTCGAAAGCGAGGATGTTCTTGTGCTTGTGACTTGAGCTTGGCCGAGATGGGCTTTGCTAGCGTGCGGATGGCTAGAGAGGCTATCTTGACGCTCGCCATGTCGCGGAGCCGTACGTGGCGAGCTTACCGTCGCCCAGGGCTGTAGCTGTGCTGCAGTCGCAGCCAGATTGTCACTGGCCCCCCTGTAAGTGGTGGACTGTCAAGTTGTTGCTGACCGCCGAAACGGCCGAGGCCGAAACATTTTACACGTTCGAGTAGTCTATGAAGACTCGGCCGTTGAACGCCTGACACGCACTTTTGGTGGACTTAGATACTCACAGCGATGACAGTCTCGGAAGAAGACGAGGTGAGGATGCGAACAAGCAAGACACTCCCCAGTCTCGTGCCTCCGCTCAACTTTGGACTCGTCGTCGCCGGCGTCTTTCGTTCTGGCCACCCAAACAGACAGAACTTCGAGTTCCTCGACACGCTCGGCTTGCGCTCCATCATGTATCTGGCTGATGAGACCTATCGCTCCGATACTTCCAATTGGGCAACCGCCCGAGGCCTCAAAATTATGCATTTCCGTATGGAGCAGATCAAAGAGCCCTGGGGCGAGATAGATGAAGCTATGATGGCCGAAGCTGTTTCGTTCTGTCTCGACACGCGCAACTTGCCTCGTCAGTCCTTGCCCGGCTCTATCGCGCACTGGTAATCATACGACGCGCACAAACAGTGTTGGTGCATTGCAACAAGGGAAAGTCAAGGGTAGGCTTGCTCTGCGCGATCCTGAGGAGAGTGCAAGGCATCAGCCTGACGAGCGCCTATGATGAATTCTCGCGCTTCTTCGGCGCAGCGCGCGAAGGCAGAGCTCACGATCTCGAGGCACGTTATTTGTCAGACGGAGCACGTGTACATGTCACTGACAGGTCAGCGAGAGCAGTGCATCGAGACATTCAATGTGAGCTCGGTCATGTATGACCCGCAGTACAAGCCCACGTGGCTCCTGCAAGGCTGAGTCTGACCTCCGACGCCGTGCATTCCTCGGCGCGTCTCTCAACTGCAAGCGTGCCCATCAGCCTCACAGCCCGCTGCGCTGCTCTCGCGCGGCGCAGATCAGCTTTCAAAGACACGCCTGGACAGCAAGACGCTCTCTTCACTGCCAACCTGGCCCTCAGGAGCTCAGGAGAAACGTGTTTCATCGTGACACCGCGCGATGCCGTCTCCACGTCCTCCGAAAGCTGTGCAGTCGCCCTTGCGCAGTGCGGGCGCAGAGGCTTACCATCGACTGCCAACGCCTCAGAGCTCAGAAGCGATATCGCCCGGCTCGCACACGAGCGATCGAGACAACACGAGAGACCCGTTCGAGTCTCGCTACGCACCCCAAGGCGACCTCTCAACGGCAGCACTCGAGCTCGGTCCCGTTGCTTTTCCGGAAAACCTTCATACCTCGCTCACTTCGTTGGGTTCCAGCGAGACGCTCGTCCAGTCCCAGAGCGGCGGCTCGATCGGTGCAATGCTTCACGACATCGAGCACGATCACACTCACCGCCGTTTGGTCGATCACCGCGACGATGACGAAGAGGACAGCCTCGCACAACTGCCTGCAGCTTTGAGGGCTCATCAAGACGAGGACGAGGATGAAGAGTCCCAGTACCTGACCCAGTCCAGCTTCCCGCCCGGTCAGGGCTACTCCCACATGCGTCATGGCTCGGACTCTCCCTCTTCATCTTTCGATCAGCTGGCCTACCCGCCCAAGACAACAGAGCGCTACGCTGGCGTATCGCTCAAGGACGAACCACTGTCGGCTCTCGGTGCCTCGGCATCCAACGACGCGTTCAGACTGTCGCTCCTCAGCCTACCTCCCGGTGCAGGCCCGACAAAGCAGCAGATTCTCGAACAACGCGAATGGCAGAAGCGTGCAGGCGCCCCCAAGCGCGGCCTCACTCGTCGTCTCAAGCTCGTAGGCGGAAACTTCATTGCAGACTATGAAGTTCCGCGGGCTGTTCTCAATGCCGTCGAAAGCCAATATCTCGATGGTCAGTCGTCTCGAGACGTCCTGCCAGCTTGCATACTAACACGCGGGACGAGGCAGGCTCGCGCAAGAATGAGTTCAGCCACATGCGCTACACAGCTGCGACATGCGATCCTGATGACTTTACGCCTCAGGTGCGCGCGATTTGCGCTTGAAGGCTGCATCATTGATCATTTCGCAGAATGGTTGGACGCTGCGTGCGCGGGAAGCCGGCAGAGATACTGAGCTCCTTGTATGTCTGTCTCTGCCCTTTCCTGACTGGCTGACGTAAGCGCAGATTGCCATCACTTCGTACAATGAGGACCGCGCACTGCTCTCGCGGACCCTTCACGGTGTCATGCTCAATGTTCGCGACATCGTGCGCTCAAACGCTCGGTTCTGGCGTCGGACTGCAGAGGAAGGTCGTCCTGGCTGGCAGCGCATCGTCATCTGCCTCATTTTTGACGGTCTTGATCCTGCCGATAAAGGCGCTCTCGACATTCTCCAGACGATTGGCGCTTTCCAAGATAACATCATGAAGAAGGACATCGATGGAAAAGAGACTGTCGCTCACATCTTTGAGTACACCACTCAGCTTTCGGTCTGTTCGACTGCCAGTGGTAAATTCAGTCTCGTCACCCCTGCTCAGAATACAGAGGGTCAAGGATCAGAGGCCAATTTGGTCCCTGCTCAGATGATCGTCTGCATCAAACAGAAGAACGCAAAGAAGATCAATTCGCATCGCTGGCTCTTTAATGGTTTCGGGCGCCAACTTGCGCCCGAGGTTTGCATCCTCATCGATGCTGGCACAAAGCCTGGCACAAAATCGCTCTACTACCTCTGGGAGGCTTTCTACAACGATCGTCATCTAGGCGGCGCTTGCGGGTCAGTTCCTTCGCTCTCGTGACGGGTCATTGCTAAAGTACGGCGTGTCATAGCGAAATCCATGCGATGCTTCAAGGCGGCAAGAAGCTCATCAATCCTCTCGTGGCTGCTCAGAATCTCGAGTACAAGATGTCCAACATCCTCGACAAGCCCCTCGAGTCGTCATTCGGCTATGTGTCTGTCTTGCCAGGCGCCTTCTCTGCTTACCGCTATTGCGCTCTGCAAGGCCGTCCACTCGAGCAATACTTCCACGGCGATCATTCGCTGGCCGACCGGCTTGGCAAGAAAGGTCTACACGGCATGGGTATCTTCAAGAAAAACATGTTCTTGGCAGAGGATCGCATTCTGTGTTTCGAGCTGGTGGCGAAAGCAGGCGCGAGTTGGAAGCTTAAGTATGTCAAGCCGTCGAAAGGCGAGACGGATGTGCCCGAATCTGCAGCCGAGCTTATCAGCCAACGTCGTCGCTGGCTGAACGGCTCCTTTGCTGCTTCCATCTACGCCATGGTGCACTTTTTCAGACTTTACCAAGTAGGCCAGGACTTGGAGACATAGTGAAGAAGTGCTGAGGATGTCTTGCAGACTCGGCACAATCCGCTCCGTATGCTCTTCTTCCACATTCAGGCGCTTTTCAACATTTTCTCGACCATCTTTTCCTTCTTTGCACTCGCCAACATGTGGCTCACTTTCTCGCTCATCATTCAGCTTTTGCCGGCTTTAGATGCTCAGCATCCGGTCTACCTGCAAGTCCTCGCTTTCTGTGAGTCTACGAGAGCTCATGCGATGCGTCACTTGCAGCTTCGGCACGCGAGGAATCACGCTCTGGGTCAACGAAGCCTGTCTCTGGATCTGGGCCGGCACACTTGCGCTATCGTTTATCATCGCGCTCGGCAATCGACCAAAGGGCGAGGCGGGTACTTATGTGCTCATGTTCTGGATCTTTGCGCTTCTGGGGTACTACCTGCTCGTCTGCGCCGTCTGGCTCACGATCAAAGCTTTCACTGTCAGCTATGCTAGCTTTTGGAAACTTTGCCAAGTCTCACGTGCTCGCAGGGCATTCAATGGAATGGTGCGAGTACGATCGGGGAGAAGGTTGGCGAGCTGCTCACTGGCAGCAATAACGTCCTCGTGGCCGCGCTCGTGTCGACTTACGGCGTCTATCTCTTCTCGTCACTTCTCTACGGCGATCCCTGGCATATGCTTCACAGCTTTCCTCAGTATCTCGCCCTTGCGCCCAGTTTCGTCAACATTCTCAACGTTTATGCATTCTGCAACTTGCACGATGTGTCATGGGGTACGAAGGGCTCCGATAAGGCAGACGCCCTACCTTCGGTATCGTCAAAGAAGGAGAAAGGGAGCGATGGCGTGGTCGAAGATATTCAGAAGCTGCCTGAAGATATTGAACTCGCCTTCAAGGAGACTGTCTCTCGTACTCGTCAGTCTGCTACGCAATCCTGTGTGCCTCATGTGCTGATCTAGTATCGCAGTGGCGCCCTATAAGCCTGTCGAAGAGCCCAAGGGACTCAGCATTGACGATTCCAACCGCACTTTCCGTACTCGTTTCGTCAGCGTCTGGCTGCTCGCTAATGGCGGTCTCGTCTTTGCTGTGATGTGCGTACACGTCTGCTGAAGGGCGCAGATCACTGACTACAGGCTACGAACAGGAATGTCGCGGGCGTCGATACGCACACGATTGACTCGCAAAAGAATATGCACTCGCGGCAGGGATTCTACTTCAACATCATTCTATGGGCGACATTCGGCTTTGCGTTCATCAAGTTCATGGGTTGCCTAGCGTACTTTCTAAGTCACAAGTTCGTCTCGTACACGTTCGCTCAACAGATGCTGATAACCTTTTTCAGCTTGGGCAAGTGCTGCCGACGCAATTAACCGCCCAAAGCAAATCTGCGAATGTATGTAATGAAATGACATGCATTGAATCCACAGAGTACCGCTATGAGGAAGTAGTGACTGGCACAAGATCACCAATCTCACTGACACTGGTGCTTGTCGCTGTGGGTGTGGCGGTCGCGGCAGAAGTGGCGGTTGCGGTCGTGCTCGTAACGCTCGCAGAGGTCTGCAGATTCGCTACTATCGATTGGATAGTGTCACTTTGCGAGGTCGCGCCTTCTTGTTGAGCGAGCGCAGACTCTTCCTGGGACAGGCTCGAGCCTGTACCGACGAGGGAGGAGACGCCATTGCCGAGCGAGGTGGCGAGTAGCCCGGAAGTGCTGTTGCTCGCTGCAGGGTTCGAGATGATTTGCAGGATGTTGTTGTTGGCGTCCATTGTGACGAGAACGGGTGTCAGGCCAGCAGAGGCCAGCGAGGAAGCAGGCGTCAGCGAGAGGACATTGCCACTTGCGTCAGTCTGAATGAGATCGCCTGCCGAATCGAGCGTCTGGGTTGTTCCGGTTGTAGAGCCAGATTGCGCTTGCACTGCATTACCTTGCGAATCGACAAGGACGACGTTCTGCTTGAGATTCTGACCAGACAGGAGCGAGTTAGTGCCGGATAGACCATCCACTCCGCTGTCGCTTGTGAGTGCATTGGGCAGTGCCTGCAGCTGGCCGTTGCTTGCATTGATGACGACGGTTGAGCCACCGGTGAAGGCGCGCCTGTGATGCCGTCTAGATCGATGAGTGTGTGGATGAGCAGCAATTGTCGCGACTGCCATTGAGACTAGGAGAATCGAGCTGAGCTTGAACATGACCTGCTCTGGCGCTTCAGACACGTTGTCAAGTCAGCAACGAGGTACGTACGGACGAGATGACCTAGAGAAGAGTATCGAGGCAGGCCAGCTGCAAGCTATCGAAGCTTTTAAGGGCAAGAAGAGGGATGAGGGTACTCGACGAACGTCCGACGACTATATGAGTTTCCGAGAGCGTTGTCATGCTGTGAGTGTGCTTGCAGATGGTGAATCGAGATGGGGCATCGTCTCTGGCGCAGGCCGTGCGGCTTACGGCGGTCTGTGTGCCGACTGCGAGATCTCGAGAGAGCCAACGCGTCAGCTCGCCGCCAAGCACGTCGACGGTATCGGTCGAGCTATGGCCGACGAAGACGCAGCAAAGCTCGCAGAGCCCACGCACATAGCTGATGTCGATGATGTAGCAGCTCCATTTGCGCCAGAACCAGCGAGGACGTCGCCTACGACGCCCAGCGTATCGATTCTTGCGGCAAGCCCGACTAGCAGTGTAGCAGCGCCTCCTGCAGCTACAGCAGCCCCGACAACCGCCGTCGAGGCCCACGAAGTGGTCCCACTACCCACGCAAGACTCAAAGGAGCTGAAGGAACTCGCAGAAGTGTTTCCAGACTTGGACAAGGATTTGTTGAGAGACCTGCTCGTCATGCACGGCAACGATGTCAACGCTGCTGTCCTCGCGCTCTCAGACTCGACAGATGCTTCACATCCTGCCGCAGAGTCAGACGAGGCATATGCACGGCGGCTGCAGGACGAGGAGCATGGGCGTCACGCGGCCCAAGCAAGGCAGCAGCAGTCACAAGGGCCAGCGTACACTCATCTTGCTTATCAGCCAAGACAGTCACGATCACGTAACACGACAGCCCAATCCGCCGCCTCGAGTGAGCCTGGCCAGGAGCAACCTGCGCAGATCGGCGAGGGCAAGGACGAGCTCGAGCAGGTCATGGCAAAGCTATCGACTGCAGCTGAGTCTGGCAAGCGCATTGCCGGTACTTGGTTCAGCAAGATCAAAACACGCGTCGAGACAGGCTTAGAGGAGCTCGAAGCCAAGAGAGCTGCGTCCGCGCAGACACAGGCCCAGACTCAGACGCAAGCGCGGCCCAGTCCAGCTGCAGCGCGACCAGACAGCGCGAAGCCGAAGCCAGTAGCCACGAACAGCGCGATTGGGACCGGTGCCACATCAAGCTCCGCACCAACCCCAACGTTGACGCAGCCTGGGAGCGAGCCTACTGGCAGCAAGACAGACTACGGAAGGCTCGGACTGGTTCCGCAGCAGCGAATCAGCTTGGTTGACGACAACAGAAAGGTCAAGACTCGAGATGACGACGAAGAGTCACTCGAATATACCAAATCACCTTTTGACGACGACGATTGATGATACATACAGCCACTCATTGGGAGCAGGTAGCATAATGAAATCCGAAGCTTCTGTTGTTTCGATACAAAATGTACACTAAGCTTAGACAGTCTCGAGTCTAGCTGGGATATCTAAAAGTCGTCTCGTGCAAGGTGTCGAGAACGTACTATATGCGAAAGATGATGCTATTGCAGCTGCGAGGTTGCAGGCGCTGCATTTGGCTCCTGCTGCATGTCGGGAGGCAGATCGAATTGCGAGGCCATCAAGGTCGCAAACTGGTCGCCGGGCGTGTTACCAGCGAAAAGCTGACTGCTGAGCGTGTCGAGCGCGGTCATTGTGCTCGGCTCGCTAGCGAGGTATAAAGGACCGCCGTCTTCATACAGCGCAAGTGAAGCAGCTTGCGCGTTCATCTGCGCCTGCATGCTCTCTTCGATCATCTGGTCTCGAACGGCTGCCATGTCCATAGAAAGGAGATCCGGCGCGGGCGCAAACGTGGGCAAGGTGGGGTCTGGCAGCGAGACCGATGTTGGCAAAGGTGTCTTCTCGCCCAGATCCATGGCCAGCGAGGGCGCACGAGAGAGCCTTCCGACGCCGTTCTCGAACGGCATCGAAGGATCGTACTTGCTGTCCGGCGTGTCGGATGCAGAGTTTGAGCCAGACTTGGATGTATCTTCTTCTACAGCCACGTCGAGGGCGAAAGCACGCTCAAACGAATACGTTTGTCCGGCTTCTTCGAATGAGGCACGAAGTAGGAACTCTTGCCTGCCCGATTCGGATGGCACAACGCCTTTGAAGTCGACCACTGCCGAGCTGTCTTCGCGAGCTACGATGCGTACCCAGCTGGGTAATATGCTTGCCGACCAGTCTGCCCCGAGCGGTGCATTCTGTTGATCCCAGATGCGGGGCTGTCGAACGAATCAGCAGTCGCTTACTGTGACAAGAACCTGCGCACCTCCCACGACCATTCGTCGCCACTTCGCAAAGTCTTCTGGCTCGGTATTACGATATGTCGCTCGTGTGCACGGAATTGCCATCCACCTTGGGGCATCTTCTTCGCATCGACTGTCCAGATGTGATTGCCTCTTGACTTGCACTTCTTGCCTTCCTCGTTGAAGCGTGCGATGAATGGCTGCGCCCACAAATAGACTTTGATCGTCTTCATCGGGCAGTCTGCCTCCGATAAGCCAGCGTCATACACGGCTCGCGAAAATGACGAGGTGAAAGCCTGAATGCGGAACTTGAAAGGGCGATAGTCACCAGATTCGTCGATCTTTTGAAGCTTCTTCAGCATCAGCGGCTGATGAATATTGTCGCCCTTCTCGTCCTTCGCGTCCACTGTGGTTCGTGTAAGTAAGGTCAGCTAGATATGCGTGCGTCACGTACAATCATCACAAATGCCCTGCAACCAGTGCTCAAAAATTGCGTCCAACTTGCGCTTCAGCTCGTCGCTTATCGGATTCGGGTGCTCCTTTGCAAGTGCGGTCGACAGGTCCCATTCGATGGTTTCTCCACGCTCTCTTTCGACGCGCACGCTTTCCATTCGAACGACAGCCGGCGGAGGGGTTTGACGAGCTGTACTGGCACTGCTTGGCCGTCTAGAATTGCCGGCGGTGAGCGTGCCAGGCGGTAAGAGGTGCTCAGAATCGTGATCGCTCGGATCTTGAGATAGCCCGCGTCCGTCTCGAGAGATCGGCACCTGCATAGACTCTGGGGTCGTGTTGATGCGCGGTAACCCCGTGCGAAGCGCACGGTGTTGGACGGCCAGCACCTGGTTCGAAAGCTGATGTTCGGCCTGTAGCTGAGCCATAGTTGGTCCGTTGCTTGCTTGTTGACTTTCACTCCGAGCGCGAGCGACATCTTCCGAAATCGCCGGGCTCGTAGTCACGGACTGAACTGCTTGAGCACTAGCCATTGCCAAAGCGCGCTGCTCCAGTGGCAATAGAGGCGCATGAGCGTAAAGCTGGGGGTTGATGGCCAGCGTGTGCGATTCGTCTGGTCTTGAACCGATCTGCAGGAGCATTTGCGCTTGGGCGTGGTCTATTGCTTGCTGCGTGACTATCAAATCCGCTGCAATCGGTGATCGCTGCGCCTGCGCATTCATCCCGTCCGGACTTGCTCGAGCCGTTTCATCTATACGGGACAAAGTGCTCTCCGTTCGAGCTGGCACAGGTCGTGCCTCTGATGCCGCCTCTGAGACTGCCAGCTGCAGGCTACGAGATGCAGCCGGTGCTACTACCGGCGAGACAGGAGCATGATTCGCCGCGGCAAGCGGCGAGGTGGACGGAATTGGGAGCATAGACTGTACTCGCCGAAGATTGCGCATTGGACCACCGGGCACGTCCTGCTAACTCGCATGAGCATTCAAACCCAGCAATAAGAGGGTCTTGACGTACTTTGAGCGGTCTGCTAAGATCGACGCGTTGTTCGCTAGAGACTATAGTCTGCTCAAGTCGATCTCGCAGTAGGTTGGCGGTCGAGTGGAAGACCGACCAAGTATCGTCGAAATCTGATGGATCCATCTTGCCTCGATAACGAATGACATCGGAGAAGCGCGAGAGCTGTTGATGCAGATGCTCGACGGCCGATTCCAGATCGCGCATGAGCTGAATGGCAGGATCGCCGTCATCCGCACTGCCGGCGTCACCGTGGCCAATTCGATTGGAGCGTGACCTATCCGAGCCGGACGAAAGCTGCGTTGTGATAGCTGGCGATTGGAGAGCTGAATAACGTGCGAGGTGCCGAAGCAACTGAGGCGACGAGCGCGCGCTTGCAAATTCTCTATCAGAATGCGCGGCATCGAAGTAGCTCGAGGTATCGAGGTGATCAGAGTCATCTTGAGACTGATGCATCCCGTTTGTGCGGCTTCCTTGAGCATGGTAGAAGTTATTATAGGCACGCGAGGGCGGGGTGACCGGCCGGCTGCCAGGACGGCTGGCATGGCCGGCTTGAGGGAGCGATGTCGCATCGGGCGGCCTCTTTTGACTCGATCGCGAATAGCTTCTGGTGCGACCTTGTATACCGCTTGACAAGTGTGCAGACTGCGAGCTGTGTGCTCGCTCATGGTTTTGCTGGCCTGGTGTGCCATTGGTCAATGCGCCTGATACGAGCGATACGAGTTGCTCCTGCTCCTGTTGACTGGGGAGCGAGGGATGACTAGCTGATCGCTCATGATCTAATTTCTCTGTGCTCTTCGCGCTCTCGTGCAAATACGTCACAGGTGACGCGGAAACGGTGGGAATGCTGACCGGCGCACTCGCAATGCGACCGTGATCAGTCAGACTAGGTCGTCTGACAGGCAGGTCTTCTAGAGGGGTGAATATGTTGCCGTGGCGGCTTGCTTCATCGAAGAAGGGTTGACAGGTCGTCGTGGTCGTCGTGGCATTCATCCGATCAGTGAGACCCGAGTGCGCAATGAGCGTACCGTGCAGGTCGAGATTGGGGTCATGGGGTGGCCACACCATGCGCCTGCGCGGAGCGGAAGAGCCATTGCTCATGCTGGCGTTGCCATAGCTCGTCGCGACAGTCGAAGATACGCTCGATGCCTCACTTCCCGGCGTGGAAGCAGCAGGACTCGTCTGTGCTGACCACGAAGCGAAGGAGAAGCCAGAGCCGTTGATATGAGGGCCAAACTTTGTGGTATGATGCGTTGTTTGTGGTGATGCATTGGACGGCGCGGGCGAGTGAGTGGGCGCAAGCGCGGTCAGCGAATAGTTCTGAGGATTCGACCTCTCCCAAGCTCTTGGACCGGGGCTGTCGGCAGGGGCATAGGCCAGAGTCGAGGGTTGCCCGAAGAAGCTGCCAAAAGTGGGTTTATTAAATGAGCTGCCAAAGGTGAAAGTATGGCCATAAGTACGAGAGCTAGGCCTGGAACTGTTGGCCGTGCCGCTGGTAGTACTGGCATGTGCTGTCTCTGAGGAAGAGGAACTAGCAGACAGGTCTGCATATGCTGTCTGCAGGGTTGGCGGTAGCAGATTGGTTGGACAGTCAAGCTCGATATCTGAGTGCTTCAGGATCTGATCCAAGTGAGCTGCGGCAGATGTCGATCCTGTAGATTGTGGCTGCGCCAGTCCTGTGAGGAGTCCATTGGCGGCTTGCTCGAGAGTGACCGGCGGCGTGGCGGGCGGCTGAGCAGTAGACATATCGGGTCGCGCTTCAGCATGGATCCATCAACGTTCGTCTTGCCAGCCCGTCTTTGCCTCGCTATGCAAGTCGTCTATTCCCTCGCTATGCAGGTCGAAAGGCCCGAACGTGCTATCCTGATTGCTTTGGCTTTAGCTCAGCTGGGTGCAGGCGCACTGACAGTGGCTGACCGATACAAAGGGCCTGCGCTTTCGTGTGGCGTGACGCAGACTGGCACGAGCTCGATGATAGGTGATGCACAAGACGTTGGCCGTATGCAGAGCCGAGTTCAGAGTCTTATCGAGAATGGACAGAGCTCAGCGTTGGCTCTGATCGTTAAGCTGGTAGGCACAGCTATAGCGCTAAGATACTCCTGTTCCTTGATGGCTGAGGATGCTACAGACAAAGGCTGACTTATGTGCCCAGCAATGTGTAGGAGATTGCCTGTATAGGGCGACACTGGTCAGATTGACTCTCGGCTAAGTCAAAAGACGCCAGCGTCGACAGCAAGCATCCTTCCGGGTCGTATAGGCGAGATGCAGAGACCGCAAGAGCACACGGTACCACTCGAGAATTAGCAGCCGAGCGATCGAAGACGAAGCAAGAAGCAGCTGCCAGCCAGGCAAGGGATCTCCAATCTTTTAGAACTCGCTCCTGCTGCCCGAGACAGACGCTCGGCGAAATTTAGAGCGCTGCTAGCCGCAGCCCAAGAGCGATCGAGACAGCCACGCGTGGGGATCATTTGTACTCTGCAATTCAAAACATTCTGCAGCCGCCCTGCCACACTTCAGTGACCTTCAGCTCTGCCCCAGGTGCTCGATGGCCGAGATGCATGTGAGTCGATCTAGTCCGCAAAGCTATCATACGCTACTGCCATGCAACTGGGCACCGTCTACCTGTCCAGACCGTTCATGAAAAAAAAATTCGTAACCGAGGTTCAGCACACTCTATCACGACTTATCGACTGAGGTCGCACCTTATATAGACAGTACCTCGCAAGAGCATCTTTACTCTCGACGAGGTGATTCAAGGTCAGCGAAGATGGAAGAGATTCAGTTAGAACTCTGCTGCCTCTCCTTTCCCAAGGCATGCCGAGCGTCAGAAGCTATCTCACATTAGTCTCCGTGCATAGAGATGTAATGCATTTCGTGCGACGTCTTCATATCGTTTGCGTGTGCGTTTGCGTCATGTGATGGTCGATTGATATGTGGCGAGAGCGGGAGCTCAAGCGAAATATTGTCCACCGTTGACGTGAATGGCTTGACCGGTCATGAAGCTGCCCTGTTTTCCCGTGCACCAGATGTATGCTGCGCCAAGTTCTGCCGGCTGAGCGACTCTTCCGCGCACGCCGATGGCCCCGTCACCTATGCCCCAGCCTTTCATTTGGTCTGCTTCGCGACTCGCGGGTTGCAATGCTACAGATTCGAGCGTCAGCGCTGCGCAGACAGCTCCGAGGAACTTACGAGTGAGTACTGGGCCGGGTGCGACTGCATTGACGGTGATGCCTTGGGGCAAGAGCTGCAATGCCAGGGACTTTGTGAAAGAGATGATGGCTCCCTTTGTGGAAGCATAGTCGAGCATGCCTCCGCTGCCCTTGTAGGCTGTGACGGACGACGAGTTGACTATACTGGCACCGCGCTTCATGTGCTTGAGGGCAAACTTGGTGAGAACGATCATGGACCAGACATTTGTCTTGAGCGTCGACTCGACATTCGCGGGATCAATGTCCTTGATATCCTTGCACTGTATCTGTTGTGATGCGTTGTTGACTAGCACGTCCAAGGCTCCGTACTCTTTCATGTGCTTCTCGATCACAGACTCTACAAAGTCGAGCTGGGTCAAGTCGCCGGGCAAACGCAGGCACTTTTGACCGGCGGCCTTGATCAGCTCCTCCGTTGTGACGGCATCCTTTTCTTCTTCCGGCAAGTAGACTATCGTCACGTCTGCGCCTTCACGCGCCATAAAGATCTGCTCTCGGATTCAGTATAAGGCGGGCCTCTATGATCGCAACATACGGCGACTGATCGTCCGATCTGCACTTCTGATCAGCTCGGATGGTTTCGAAATACTCGCAAGGAACACATACGCCGCTATCACCACCGGTGACGATGACCTTCTTGTTCTTCAGTTGCTCCGAGCCTTTATATTCCTCCAGACTTGGTTTGCCATCGTGCCATACTTCCTGCATCGCACATGAGCTCATGATCTAATACCACCCGAATCGCGCACTATCTTAGTATGTTCTGCTTGCGTGGGCATGTCGGCGTCGAGTCCGGCTCCTGATTGCTTGAATGCCTGGATGAAGGCATGTGGATCGTACGCCGTGATGGGCTCGTCGGACGATTCCATCTCCTTTCGTGGGTCCGAGCCGCTGTCGTGGTCGAGCGTCTTGATATCTCCACGCATCGCTGAGCCTGCCATGGTGGATGCGAAGTCGATGCAAGGAAAATCTCAAAGTCAAGGTGGATTCGCAATGACGCCCGCGCTTGCACCACTCGAGCTTCTCCGCAACGACTCCACAGAAGGCGACGCTTCTATCGCCTCTGCGCCCTATCGCAAAACCCGGCAGCCAGTCAAGATGACGTTCGAAGCCCACGCTGACGATTGGACTTGCATCAACACCATCCGAACGTAAGTTGTCTTCATTCAGTCCCAGACAGAGACTGAACCCGCGTTGGGCAGTCTTTCACTCGATGTCGTGAACAAGGCCAACAGCGGACATCCTGGAGCTCCCATGGGCATGGCGCCAGGCAAGCGAGCCTTTGAACCTCTCAGACAAGCAAGCTGACATCATGATGTGCAGTGGCGCACATCCTTTGGTCCCGCTTCATGAGATGCAATCCAAAATCGTCTCATTGGCCTAACCGCGACCGCTTCGTGCTGTCGAACGGCCATGCTTGCGCTCTGCAGTATGTACTTCTGCATCTGCTCGGCTACAAGCTATCCATGGACGACCTCAAGAGCTTCCGTCAAGTCGACAGCACGTAAGTGCTTCATCCTGACTCGCAAATGTCGCTAATCTATCTTGCGAACAGCTGCAACGGCCACCCCGAGGTGCATCACACGGACGGCGTAGAGGTCACGACGGGCCCGCTCGGCCAGGGATTTGGCAACGCTGTCGGTCTGGCCATGGCGCAGGCACAAGTCGGCGCGACGTTCAACAAAGACGGATTCTCGCTCTTCGACAACTACACGTACATGTTTACAGGCGACGGCTGTCTACAAGAAGGTGTAGCGTCAGAAGCTGCATCACTTGCGGGCCATCTTCAGCTCGGAAACCTCATTGCCATCTACGACAGCAACAAGATCACTATCGACGGCGATACTGCCGTCTCCTTCACCGAGGACGTCACAAAGCGCATGGAAGCCTACGGCTGGCATTGTCAGACTGTCGAGCAGGGTGACGATGATCTCGAAGGCATGTACAGCGCCATACTTGCTGCTCAACAAGTCAAGGATAAGCCCTCTTTCATCACACTCAAGACCACCATTGGCTTTGGCTCGAAGCTCCAAGGCACTCATGGCGTACACGGCAACCCACTCAAGCCGGACGACACAGAAGCGATCAAGAAGAAGTTCGGCTTCGACCCTGCGGCAAAGTTCGCTATTCCTGACGCCACAAAGACCGCTTATGCAAAGATTGGCGAGCGTGGCGCAAAGCTAGAGTCTGACTGGACTGAGCTGCTGTCCAAATACACCGAAAAGTTCTCGGCGGAAGGCAAAGATCTTGAGCGGAGACTTGCGGGAAAGCTGCCGGACGGCTGGGAGAAGTGCTTGCCTGTCTATTCGCAGAAGGACGATGCGATCGCGTCTCGCAAGCTCAGTGAGACTGTCATCACTAAGCTCGCAGACGCTGTACCCGAGTTTGTTTGCGGCTCTGCCGATCTTACCGGATCCAACCTAACTCGTTGGAAGACGGCTACGGATTTCCAACCACCGTCGACTGGGCTTGGCTCTTATGCCGGCCGCTACATGCGGTATGGTATCCGCGAGCACGGCATGGGTGCCATCGCCAACGGTATGGCCGCTTATGGCGGCAATCTTATCCTCCCTGCGATTTCAACTTTCGCGAACTTCACGAGCTATGCAGCTGGCGCGATTCGCTTGAGCGCACTCAGCGGCTTCCGCGTCATCTGGGTCGCTACGCGTAGGTCTCTTGTCTACGTCGGTCCGTATAGCTAATGCGATAAGCAGATGATTCGATCGGTCTTGGCGAGGACGGTCCAACACATCAGCCCATCGAAGTGGCTGCGCATTTCCGCGCGCTGCCAAATATGCATGTCTGGCGACCTGCCGATGGCAACGAGACTTCAGCAGCATATCTCATGGCCATGATGAATGCCACGACGCCCTCGATGCTGCTACTTACCCGACAGAATCTGCCTCAGCTCGAGAACTCGACCATTGCGCATGCTACAAAGGGAGGCTACGTTGTGCACGACACGGATGGCGAGACAGATTTGACCTATGTCTCGACCGGCTCCGAAGTTTCGATCTGCATGGAAGCGGCGAAAATCCTGATGGACAAAGGCGTCAAAGTCCGTGTGGTCAGCTTGCCTTGCTTCGAAATCTTTGCAGCCCAACCAAAAGATTACCGCATGAGCATTCTGCCCGATGGTCACCCTGTATTATCGGTCGAAGCCTACTCAACTGTCAGCTGGGGCGCTCTCGCGCACGAGCATTATGGCATGAGTACTTTCGGCGCTTCCGGCCCATACAAGGACGTATACAAGAAGGTACGCAGCCAATCTGACCTCGCTCGAACTGAGCTCACCTAGATCACAGTTTGGCTTCACGGGCGAAAACATCGCTAGCGTGGGCGAAAAAGTGATCGCATTCTGGAAGGGCAAGACAATTCTATCGCCCCAGAACACTTGTCTAGTCGCTATCTAGAATGAAGCGTGAAACACCAATGCAATAGAAGTATATGCGCTACTGAATGTCTAGATTCGTGCAGCTAAGAACAAACGTCACAATGACGAAGGCAGTCGAAAGACCACAAACGAAGTATTCAGAAAGCTTGCGTTCAGCAAGGGGTCTGACTCTGCCAGCCTTGCAGATGGGCGTCGCGATACCAGTGATAGGATCACGGTGGATCAGTCGCTCTCTGCTTGGCGTGGTAGGTGGAAAGATGATATATGAGATGGGCGCCCAGCAGCCGGCAAGCACATTGATCCAGATCATCGACGGCCACAGTGCGGTGAGCAGCAGCAGGAGACCAGTCTGGTGGAGTGTCCGCGACCCGTCGGCGTAGGCAGAGATTGCGGTTGCGCAGGCATAGATGACGCTGCTGAGAACGCCAGCAAAGATGACGAGCTGGATCCAGGCAAAGCCTCGGAAGAGAACGTTGTACGAACGTAGGTGTAGCGGCAAGCGAGCCTTGACGTCACGCTCGCTAGGACCTTGACGTGCGACAGACTCGTCCTGTGTGATGAGGTAGACTTTGCTCGCCGGCTTGAGTGCTCGGAAAAGTGCTATCAGATCGTATGATGCAACAAAGGCCAAGCTTTGCAGCTTGCGTCTCATCGTAGGCTGCCCGCTCGAGAGCGAAAAGCACAAGTCGTGCAAGCGCTCGGCAAGGACCGAGACGAAGAGGCTGCGCAGAAGGAAGTTGAGCTCGCCGACTGTGAGCACGGTAACGGTGAACTATTCGAGAAGTCAGCGAATGTCAGCGGATACATTGCGGGTGCTTACCTGTCCGAGATACAGACTGACGGGCAGCGCAATGGTCGCAAGCAGGGCGAGAATCGAGGTCAGTGGCGCGAGAGCGAAGCAGAGCTTGCTGAAGCGCTGCGCAAAAGTCATGTCGGCAATGCGTGCGTTGCGCACGAAGAAGCCCAGTCGCTTGGCCGTGCGGAGATGTCCAGTGGTAGTCTGCATGCGCTGGCGGACGTGCTCGGCATACGATTCGGGCACGAGAGAGTGTGTGAGAGTCTGGTCGAGATGCTGTACGGTGAGACCTTTGCCTTGGATGAGGCTGCTGAGGCAGTCATCTTCGAAGGCCGATCCGGTAGGGAAGCCACCAATGTTGTCCAAGGTTGTGCGACGCAAGACATAGCCCGTCGAGGCACGCTCTTCGGGCTCCATGCTGTTGATGAAGCACGAAAGGGATTGGCTGACAGGTGTGGAGAGATTGTAGATGGATGTCTCGGAAGTGACGAGCGATATTTGCTGATTTTGGACCATGTGAGCGATGGACGCACGCAGGATACTTGGATCAGGCAAAGACTGTTTGCGGGAGGGTCAGCGAGGCCACCGATAGCGAGCGATAGATTCGTACACTTGCAGAAAGGACCATGACGTATTCGCCGGCGATTCTGCCGTGCATGCGTGTCTCGGTGAGACCAAAGTTTATAGCTGATGCCTTGGCATGGCGGCGACTCATGGGTTTCGTTTTGACGCGGCGATGGTAGGTGAGGTGGAGAGCGCGGTGCTCAGCGTACTTGTTGGCGCGCACCTGAAGTGCCATTGAGCCAGCATCGTCGATGAGCAAGACGCGTAGACGGTCGACGGGCCAGTCAAGCTTGCAAGCTGCAATAGCAGCATCCATTGCGAGCTGATCATCTTCTCCTGTGCAGAGTACGAGCACGTCCACGGTGGGTAAAGACATCTCGCCGCGAAGTGAGAGGCGTTGAGTCATGCGGAAGCAGCGCTTGTATGTAGTTCGAAGCATATAGACGCCTGCGGGGCTTTTCAGCACAAGTCTGGTCAGAGCATAGCCAGGCGTACCTCCGAAGAGAGCAAAGACGAGCTCGAAGGCGAAGAAAAGCCATGCAGAGAGATAAAGGCGACCGGTCGCTTCGCTCGCGGAGATCAAGAAACGAAGACGCATGCTGAGATAGAAGACAGCAGCGAGCTGAGCAACGATGGCAGTGATGGGGCTGATTGCGAGCAGGATACGTCTGATCGAGGAAGCGGCCTCGTCTTGCTCCTGTAGAACTTCAGGGCCGGCTTGCTTGATTCCGAGGTAGTGATCGACCGAGCTGCGTCTGAGGGCCTTCTCGTCGTTGAAGAGCTTCTGTGGAATACCGCCGTGGTTGATCTGGAGCGCTTCCTTCCATTCCTTCGAGCTGAGCAGAGCCTTTCCGCCCATGGTACGGTCACGCTTCTCGTCTGCAGGCATGGCGGATAGACGATGGCCTTCTTTGAGAAAGATGGGCAGACCGGCATGTGACTCGTGACGGAGCAAGCGCTTCATGCGATCAAAATCGAGTGCGCCATTGCTGAGATCGTGCTCCTCCGGGCTGTCGGTCTTGCCATCGTCACTGAGAGCAGTTTCGAGACTGGGCACAAAGGTGATCGAATTGGCACGAGGGGGTGCATGGCCGACAGCGATAGAACGGTTGGCATACTGTGATGCCAGATCGGGCATGTAGTCCTCTGCGCGCACGAGGGATTCGCGGCGTTGGGACAGACTGGCAAAGGAGATCTTTGGCTGCTCGTCATCCTCCGAGAATCGCGAAGCGGGCATGGGAGGACGTGCGGCAGGCTCAGGAGCGGATACGGGCGATCCAGCTCGATAGATTGCTCGACCGCCACGGGTATCATTGGAGACTTTGAATCTGATTTCGCCAGTCGATGACTTTGCCTCGGGATGGGGGCGTGTGGGCGGGCGCACAGCAAGTGCAGGTGAGGCTGCTGACTCTGGCTCTGCGAGTGCTCTGCCATAGACGACAGGCTCCGTCGTCTCAGCAGAGGGAGGCTGTACTCGAGGCAGACGGTGATGGGGCGAAGCGAGCATGCTGCGAGACTGATCTGCGACTGTGGCAGCGTGCAATTGCTGGGTCAGATCACGATCGTGCTCGTCCGGGGTGAAGAAGCGACTGGCAGAGCTGCCAGAGGCGCTCAAGGAGAGCGAGGCTGACTCGCGGCGGTGGTGACCTTTGTTCTGACGAGAAGCCGGCATCGTCAGATCTTGGCAGAGGGAGATGTGAGAAGCTGATCTGTCGGTCAAGGATGAGTCAAAGGAGTGTGTCAGTCCTAGCTAGGACGATAGTGGTACGCTCTGTCTGTCTGGGTGCCTGTCCTTGCTGCAAGTCCTGCGAGGTGATGAGCTGAGCAGAACCAGGAAGGAGAACATCAATACAGCAGCGGCACGCCCTCTCGGCCGCAGTGAACGTTTCGTCATGCATTGAGAGCCGCACAAGGCAAGTACTTTGGCCATCCTTCCAGTTGCCTTCGCCGGCGACGCGACACGCACGAGATGGCGAGCCACCACGAGCGCGTCAAGCTTTTTCTGCGCGCGGCACAAACCCAAAAAAAAAAAGGGTGAACGGGTCAACGGTGTAACGAGCGATGGCTGCCTCTGGGTCATTTGCGAGGCTGTTGAAGAGCAGCAAGGCGATCCACATCGATCCAGCGATACCGATCACGTCGACGACGTATGGCGGTTTTGCGCATCGACAAGATCACGGTCTCAAAAGGCCTCTGCCAAAGCTCGCTGTGCCTTTCGTCAAAGTCTCGCAGATAGACTCGCCCTACAGACAGACTGACTGGGTCGGGAGTAGTCGAGAAGCACATTTCGTGAAACGATGGGACGAGTCGGGCGTGGCTGTAGGGTCAATCGACGACGCCAGCCTCGAACACGATCTCTACGCGTCGCCAGAGATGACAGAGAGGGAGGGCAATATGACTCATGTCGAGTCTGTCGACATTGCTATTCTGACGGACAAGGAGTTTGAAGACTATCTGGCCGAGATACGCAAGCGACGGCCTCAGTTTCGCGAATTTGTAGCGCAAAGGGAGACAGATGCTCGCAGATTGCAAGCGACTCAGCTCAGAGGCAACACAGCGCCAGCGCAAGATATAAGACCCGTAGAGACGGAAGAAGTAGACCTCTACCAGCATGCGACGCAACTGCGCGATGGTATGTCACGCGTCAAGCGGTTCTTGCACGAAGAGGCACCCCTGCCGCCCAAGATTCAGGACAAGATCGATAAAGAATCGCCAACGGGCTCGCTCCACGCTCGACACCCTGCTCTCGGACTGACCTACACGCCCCATTCGCAATTCGACAACGTCGTGCTCAATGAACCCCTGCCGGGCTTCTACCTCGCACCAGAGATGCTTGAGACCTCAGCCAAAGGGTTGGCAGCCTTCTTAGGTACTGTAGCTGGTCAACAGGGCACAGGTCTTTCCGATCCGAAATGGCACCAATCACGCAACAAGAGTGCGACGCCTGGCAAAGTTGACTTCATCGTTCGCTCTGCGCCCGTTTTCCCGACCGATACTCAATCTCGAGACCGGTATACGAGTCCACAAGATCGTATCAAGGCACTCATCGAGGCAGCCTCTGAAACCGCACGAAAGAGACCTAGCCGGGCAAAGAGGCAACCGAGATCGAACCTCTCGCTCGTACCGCCCAAGGCGGTCGGCGTCAATATTGCTCCTACGACGAACATCAATCGATTGGCAAAGCTGCAATATCCCATCGGCTCGAGCGAGTGGATCGCTCAGAACAGCACGAAAGAGACGCAACCGACGCTCGATTTTACCAGGTCGAGCCGGAGTCGGCCCAGCCTCTTGCGCTCTCGAGGCTCATCCGGCGGACTGCCTACACGGCAAGCCAAAGGAGATCCCAAGCAGAGGCGAGCGGCCGATCCATGGACAGCCGTACGACAGAACAAGGCCGAAGATGCAAAAGCGCTCGAGAACCTGCTCAAGTCTTGATGTTGCTCGTATATGCATCATCTCATGCGAGTATCGCTTTTTGCTTCTGCGGCTCTGAGACCGAGACAGAGGCTCGCAAAGCAGCGGTGAGGTCGCCCCCGTGATCGGCGAGCATCTCCTGCGCTTGATAGTCTGTCAGACCGAGCTCCTTGGCCTGCTACTCGGTCAGATTGTGCTCTGCTCGCCGTACACCTGCGCACCAGAACGGTGACCTGCTCGGCTTGCAATTGCGCGGTAGCCGCTGCTCTCGCACTCTCTACGTCGCGGTCTTTGCTCTTTTGCGTGAGCTGTCGTAAATTGAGTGCTCTCAGGCCCTCATTGACCGTCCGGCGCCAGGTCATATCGAAATGACTCGGCTCATATCCTCTCTGGGGTGCGCCCGTCCCCTCAACGAAGTAAGCTATGACTGCAGACCAAGCAGCTCGTTGAGCTCGCAACGGCCGTGCTGTCGGCTTGCTGACCTTTGGGGCGAGCGGAATCGCCGAAACGGTTGCGCTGGGCTAGCAGAGCAGAGTGGTCAGGTTCGGGCAACAAGTCGTCCAACAGATTCCGCTCAGTCGTCGTTGTAGCCAGCGCATTATCCTCTGGCTCGGCCGGAGCCGCGCCTGCAGACGATATGAGCAAACGACGATGAGATGAGATCACTCAAGCTCACGAGCGACTTCCTTGCCCTTGCCCTTGTCGGCTGCTTTGACTGGTCTCTTGAGGTTGCGTGGCGGCATCGCTCGTCGAGATAGAAGCGGCCTCTCCAACAAGCTTCGGCTGTCGCGCCCAAGGGGGCAAAGTCACTCGCTCTGCAGCGCAACAGCTGACAAGGCCGAGCCAATTTTGGTGACCTCATCGCTGCAAGTGCCGTCTGGCACTGTGCTCAGACGAGATCCACTATGGGACGAGCCATAGCGACATTCCTGGTGGCTTCGAGAGTGTACGGCTGCGCCAAATGTCACGCTCACCTCGCAACGGTCGAAACGATGATCTCCAGGGTAGGGTCGAGACCTCGTCAGCGCTCAGGCTGTGCTCATCCACGTCGGGGATGTACAGCAATTCACGGGACAGCACGGAAGAGCATTCCTGTTCGATCAAGTGCAAGTGCAACCGAGCGTGTCACCGGAGAGCGAACAGAGCTGACCGCCACGTTCTGTGCAGGTTCAACATCGATCTCGGACCTGCAGAGGACAGAACGATGACAACAGGTCTCCATACCGTTCGAGACATCTACTGTGCTCGTTGCGGCACCACACTCGGTTGGAAATACGTCCGTGTCGCTATCGGTCGCTATCTTGGCATACAAGCTGACACGTCATCTTGCGCCTAGGACAAGGCCTTCGAGCAAGCACAGAAGTACAAGGAAGGGCGCTTCATTCTCGAGAAGATGCTCTTGTGCGACCAGCCCCCGCTGCCCAAAGACGAGAGTCTCGAAATCCTCCCGGCCGAACGCGTTCCCCCGCGCTCGACGGCCAACGCCGTGCACCTCTAGACCGTTTGTCCCCTCTGCATACCGAGCAGCCAGTCTGTATAGTCTATAGAACTCCGCCTGTCTCCTGTCGTCACCCATCTCTGTTGTCTCGTCTGATACAACATGCAAAGCATCTCTGATCTAGACTGCGATAGGCGCCGCAGCGTAGTGCAGCTCGCCGGAATTCTCATACTGCGTAGCCACCTTTAGCGAACATTGCTGCAGACGCGAGTGATCATCAGGCTCACCTCGTACATGTCGAGGGCGACCAGACAGCTCTCGCGAACGACACGTGGCCCTTTGGTGCTCCATTCCTTGAGCACGCTCAGAACGTCCTCGTTCGCAATGCTGCCCAGCGCCTCTGCAGCTTCGTGCCTGACCATATCCGACTCTTGCTCGTTCTGGAGTACTTTGACGAGCGAAGGAACAGAATCGGGCGAAGAGAGTTGTCCGAAGATGTAAGCAATCTCGTGTCGGAACAAGGCGCTCGAGTCGCTAAATCCGTCTGCCAAAGCGAGCACGGACTCTCTGTCGCCGATATTCCGCAGGGCAAACATGGCACGATACCGTACGAAGAGTGACAGGGACTCGTCGAGCAGCTGAACTCGTAATTGTTTTGGCGTCAGTGCGCTTTCGGGCGTGTCGTGCAGGGATGCAATGCCTTGCGTGATCGCGGGTGCAGGATCGACAGTGCTGTACGGACTAGCGCCGCAAGGTGTCAAGGACGAGTGTACAGTACAAAGGCGTGCATGCTTACTTGGCATCTCTCAAGCACGCATTGGCCGGATCATGATCCCATTCGATCTTGGCCAGTGCAATCTCGCAGGTCTCCCTGACCGATGTATCTGGATCTTGGGCGTATTTTTGCAAAACTGGCAGTGAACGAGGGGATGAGATAGCGCCGAGTGCTTCGGCTGCCTCGTGTCTGACCATCGGGTGCTCGCTCTCGTTCTCGAGGACAGAATTGAGAATGGGCAAAGCATAGGGATCCTTGATCTGACCGAGCACGTACGCTAGCTCATGACCCAGCAGCGCCGACTCATCGAAAGCTGCGCGCATCCCACAACGATCAGTCGGCCTGTCTGGCTCGGAGCGAAGGTGCCCACCCTTGCCGATAATGTCGATGGCTTCGTGCGTTGCTATGCCTTTGAGCTCAAACAGCGCGCGAAACCGATGCGCTAACGGGACTTTGCCGCTGCTATTCGTCAGGACAGCCTCTAGCCTTGCATAGCCGGCCTCAGTGATCTCTGCCGGTGCGTCCACCATGTCTCGTCTTCGTCGTTGGGTCGCTTCGTCGAAGAAATTTGTCGACAGCGCGCGACCGAAAGAGTTCCGTCGCTTGCCAGGCCTCTGACGAGATGTCCAGACCGGACTATGGAGCTGCGCCTGGTCTCGGTGGCGGCAGTGGACCGGGAGCTCAAGATGCGAGCGACAAGCTAGCTTACTCGTGCGCCGGTCAGCCATACTCTGGTATCTGTGTAAAGAGTGACTCATCCCCTCTCTCTCGACAGATTGCGGGCAAGACAACAACATCGAACCCAAGGCGCCCATCAGATGCAATCACTGTGGCTGTCGGATCGTCTTCAAGAAGCGAGGCAAGAAGATGGCAGGTTTCGCGCAAGTCAAACAGTCCTTTACATGGCTTAGCACCGCCAGGGTTTGCAGGTTCAGTTCGAAGCCCGGTGACGGCGCACATCGTGCTTAATCGGACTATGCATACGTCTATTGCTCCCCTCTATATCTGGGCAAAAGCAATGGCAGGCTGTTGTACTCTCGACTGCATCGCTCATGCAGATTCGAACTCTCTTCCTCGACAACCTTGCAATATCGATCAGCCAGTCCCAACACTTGACCATCTATGACTTGTCTCAATGCCAATGCTCTACGACTCGAAATTATGCTTTTGCGATGGCGAGGCACAGCAGTTGAACAGGCCTTTCTTGCCCGAAGCAGTTTGAGCAGACGCGCTCGCCGTCTGCGGCGTATTGCCGGCCTGTTTGACAGCATAACCTGACTTTTGCTCTTCACCGTTTGTTACTATTCCGGACTGATATCAGCTCCAAAGCCGCCGGCGTAAACGAACGACCGACCAGGTGCGGCGGGCGCAGCGACATCGGCCGGCAACGCACGAGCGGCAGCGGGTGCAGCGGGTCTAGACATAGGACCATCGCACTCAGCTTCTCGTCCACGGCTTGCAATAACGACATGATGCTACTGGCATCACTTACGATGCCTTGCCCTTGGCGAGATAGCCCGTGATCTTAGCGAAATGCTGGCCGTGCTTGACTGCGATCGTCTTCTCGAGTTCGGAGACCTGGCGTGATCCATCGCCGTTTGCGATGTTGCCTGCACCGTAGAAGCTTGCACCGTGGATCTCTGTGTTCTGGCCGACTTCTTGGGCGACAGGACCCAGAGGCACATAGACAATACCGTGATGGACGAAGAAAGGCAACGTCGTCAGAGCTGTGCTTTCCAGACCTCCATGCTGCGCTGAAGATCAGATCATCCTGAATGGAGGCTCAGTGTAAGGCATACCTGCGAGCCTGCAGAGGTGCAGATCGTTGCGGTTTTGCCGAGGAGAGCTCCTTTGGCCCATAATCCGCCGGTACGGTCGGCGAATGAGCTGAAAGCTGCAGGCGCGCGTCCATAGCGAGTCTGTAGAGCCCATTCAGCCACTTCCGGGCATCCTATGCTTCTCGACATACTGGAAAAGCAAAAAAGAATCCGTCGTATTCTGTCAGCTCGGAGACATCTTCGAGTGTTGGCAAATCAGGCTTCGGAGCAGCATGCATCTTCTGGAGCGCCTCTGCCGGCAAGACCTCCTGCAGGAGCTTGTGCGTCACCGTCGCGCCGCCCTCTTCGAGACCTTGCTTGATGCTCTCGCTCAGCACATTCTGGTGGTTGTAGGTCGAGTACGTCAGCAAAAGGATCTTGGCCATCTTGCGTCACAGAGCGTCGACTGGCTGAGAGGCACTGGTATTACGAGCTCTTATATGGCCCGAGAAGACGTGGACTTGCTTAGCCGTCCTGTCTGCTCGCCCACACTCGGCGACAACGAGCTGAATCAGCCAGCGCGGATTTAAAGTTCGAAAGACAATGTCAAACTCGGGAAGCTCGTCATAGGCCAGTCGCTCTAAATCCGCATTGTCGGCGCGAGAAGGTGCATTCTGACTCAGACGTGCAGACCAATCCTTGCTAGAGCCGCCTGGCGACAGAGAGAGCAACGATGAAGGAAGCACGTCGATTCGTTCAGGCGGGGTTGCATGCGCTGCTTGTGCTCGACGGCTTGGCACTTGCGCTTGCCCTGCCAAGCAGCACCGCGGATGTAAGTCCAGCTCAGTCTGACGGCTTCGTCCGGAGACACGAAGGCCATCATGCGTCCAAAGAGCAGAGTATGCAAGCGGACACAGTCTCGTTGGCAGAGCAGCCGGCTGCTAGCTCCGGCTCAGTTGCATCAAGTCCGTCGACAATGTCGCATTCCCAAATGTCTGGCGGACACCATCATGGCAATTCGCACGTTGCTCCGTTACTAGAGCTCAATGAGACAGACGTACTGCTCTGGCACGGCCCAGATCCAATCAGCTACTGGTCTTACGACGGGCAAGAAGGCGACCGGCACGCCAGTCGAATGACAGCTCACGTCGTCCTCATGCTCTTCGCCTTCTTCATCTTGTTGCCAATAGGTTCGTCGTGTCCTGCCATGCCCGAACGGATGCGACACTGACGCAAACATCAGCTCTCATGATGAAGACGGCACATCATCCGCTCTATCTGCCCGTGCAGATCATCTTCATGCTTGTCATGAGCGTCGGCGTTCTGCTGTCCATCTCTTACAGGGCAGCAACGCCGGACTTATTCGAAGGCAATGCACATCGGAAGATGGGCTGGTTTGTCATTGGCCTCGTCTACGTACTTTTCGGTGCAGACTTGATTAGATCAGCGCACCTCGCTCTACAGACGCGTCGATCCGGCCAGTCATGGCGCTCGGTCCTGCTCGTCCTCCTCGGTGCTAAAGCCGTCACAGCGGACGTGACTGCAGGCGAAGGATACGAGAAAGTCCAACTCAGCGAAGAGGCCAGTCCGGCCGATCGTGGTCATCTGCATCGCGCACTAGAACATGAACCCACTACCCGTCTCAGATGCGAGACGAATGTGCTCGGATCACCGCTCAGACGTTCCCACAGCCCGGACAGTCCAAGCTCGGCCGGTAGACGATCGGACGTCACTTTGCACGATTCGCACGGCAATAAAGACTTTGCGCCTACTCATTCGCCTTCCAGCGAGCGAGACGATGCAGATCTTGACGATACGGAGTCGATACCTGCCAGACGGCGGTTGCAATCTACACTCAAATATTTGCATATCTTCTTGTCGCGCTCATTGCTCGTCCTCGCTTATGTACAGATGCTGACGGGTATCATCACCTACACCGGCACGTGCAGAAATAATTACGGCAATGGATGTTTGGCACATCTTATCAAAGGCTCCATCTTCTTCTGGTACGGCTTACTGACTTTCGGTCGATACCTCGGCGCTTTTGCGGATCTCGGATGGGCTTGGAATCGCAAACCCGTCTCGAAGCAGCATACATGGCGGGAGAACTTTCCATCGGCAGAGATGGTCGAGTCCTTTGTCATTTTCTTCTATGGCGCGACCAATACTTGGATGGAACGGTTTGGTGCTGCGCCCGGCGAGCCTTACAACATCAAGACGATTCAGCACATCAGTATTGCCGTCATGTTCTGGTTCGCTGGTCTTGCGGGCATGCTACTCGAATCAAAGTCTGTTCGCGCCCTGCTTGCCACCCCAGTGCAGGAGCGATACAACCTCAATCCTTCTCAAGTCAGACCACCGCCATCGTATGCCTTCAGCTTCAATGTCTTCCCTGCGCTGGTCATTGGCGTAACAGGTCTAGCAATGGCAGCACATCATCAGACATACCAATTCCAAGTAGTCATACACCAGCTCTGGGGCAACCTGCTCGCTGGCTTTTCCGCCTTCCGATTCCTGACTTACTTCTTCCTCTGGCTCCGGCCGCCAACGTCAGTCCTACCTTCACGTCCGCCCACAGAAGCATTGGCAGCGCTCTTCCTCACATGCGGCGGCGTTGTGTTCATGCTCTCAACTGAGCAAGTCGCTTTTGCAGCCATGCGGAGTGGCTACGATGATGTGATGGCCTTTCTCAACATCACCGTTGCACTTGTCTGCTTCATCTTCACCTGGATCGCCGTCTTGATGACGCTCAAGGGCTGGTGTACACGCCGCATGGCCGCGATCGTCCGTCCACCCCACCCTAGACCATCCACACACCAACACGCTGACAAGTTCTACCGCTCACGCGTCAGCAGCACTGTCTAGACCATCCCCATCACTCTACCATGCTCATCGATGATGTAAAACACTAATGTTACTCTTAATGCACAATTAATACGAGGTTGTATGCCTCTTGCCGCCTAGATCGGCAGAGGTACATTGGCCAGGTCAAAGGCCTCGTGCTCAGCCAGACTCTCGGCATATTGGGTGAGATCCGGTGTATGATCGAGCATGGTTGGCAAAGAGGCTGCGTGCTGATTGGCGAAAGGGTCGAAAGCCCACTGTGACGATGCCCAAGGGGCATTCGCACGCTGCTGACAGGGCACGTAGGCTGTGAAAGCTTGGCCGTATTGAGCGGACAGAGAGACATGATCACGCTCGGGCGAAGGTGACGAGCTCGTGCTGGACTCATATTCTGCCGGTTGCTGCGGCAGTGATTCCAGACGGGTGACGGAGCTTGTCGTCGTGCCGGCAGAGCTTGACTCGGCGAGAGACAGTCGGCGCAAGGTCGCAGCTTGAGTACTCGATGTCCGACTCGACTCGCTTCGGGGACGTTTGGTAGGTGGCGTACGATGCGAGGCAACGGGTCCACTGATGATATGTCCCGGTCGGCGGTGGTGATTGCACGTCGGGCAAAGCTCTACGAAAATTCTGACCTGCACAGCTCGAATGCATGAGCCATGCTCTAATCGATGGGTAGAGACGTACCAGCTCTTTGGGAACCATTGCATACTTGTTGCGAACGCTACGAGCCGTCTTGTCTCTTCCTCCGTGCCCCACCTCTCGATGAGCGAGGAGGATATGATCGTAGATGTCTTCTCGGACCGCAACAGGCAGCAGCGTTTTGCGCTCCATGAGCTCGTCGCCGTGTTCGGTCTGTCGCAAGTAGTAGCCTTGCTGAGCTCTCTGAGCAAATTTCGGATCGTCGGTCTTCGCAAGCGAATCCGACCTTCCTCGGGCTTTCGACTGGAGTATGTCGACAATGGCCAGATGATCTTGTCGAGTGACGAGATGACGCTCACGAGTACGATTGCGAGAGCGATTGATGTGCTCAAGTATCTCGGCCTCGAAAGCTCTTCGATCCGTAACACCGGGTGACTCATCTGTCGGACTGATGTTGTTGTTTCGGGTACGTGAAGTAGAAGCACCGAGAGTGTTGCGACGTCTCGAAGGCGGTGCAGGTGACTCACCGTCAGAGCCCGATGTATCGGAGGCAGCGTACAGATCAGCGTACGAGCGGATTCTTGTCGCTCGCAAACCTGTCGGTCTCTGGAACATCTCTCGAACGGGATAGTCTTCTCTGGGTTGCATCGCCGCCATACCGCCTGGCAAGAACATTTATTGACGATATTGGGATGAAGCGGAGAAAAAAATCGTTCGCGCTGGACACGATTGAAGCGCTGGACCAGTTCGGTCTGGAGAGTTCCAAAAGGAAGGCGGACAAGAGACTGTTCCTGCCATGTGGGCAGTGCGTCATGAGCAGTCTGGACTGGCCGAAGCCGATGTCGATAAGGTTGACATGCGATACAAGTAGTGACAACAATTGGAAGCGGTGTCGATTTTATGCAGCGATGGCCGGAGCTCGCTTCGCTCTGGATCTTCCCCAAGCTATACTGATCGGTCGACCCTCTAGAGTGATGCCAATCGTCCCTGCAGTAGCGGCAGCAGACTCTGCAGCCTGTCTGGAGGTAAAGTTGACGAAAGCGCAATGACTCGCTTCGACGACGGTGACGCTCTTGATGCTGGCGGGCGCCAAGCCGGAGGTATGCTCGAGGAACCAGGTCTTCAGTGCGCTGCTGAGGTCTGTCGATACCTGACCGGCTTCGGGTAGACTGGTCAGGTAGAGCGACATGACACTCGTGTCTTCTGGCGGCGTGAGACCTTTCGAGGAGGCCGCTTTTGCCAATATAGCTCTGCCCACGGCATCGCTCGTGCCAGCATCTGCGTATCTCATTCAGTATCAATATACCCTCATAGTGAGGCTGGGTATGACGTACATCTTTCCTGGATGGTCTGACTTGGCATAGCGTTGGCCTGTGGAAGCTCATGTCGGTATGGACAAGCGTCGCCACGAGAGCATTCGCCCTTTGCGAAGAAGGAGCAGAGGTGAGGACGGTTGCGTTTGTAGTCTGGCGTCTGTCGAGCGAGCGATTTGAGGAGCTCCTTGGCCGCCGAATCTGACTTGCCGCCTCCGTAGGCAGCCACGCCTTTCGCCGCATTGTCGAGCGCGCCCGAGTTCTCTAGGTTCTGAATGTAGTACTGTCTATTGATGTCGGTCGAAGGTGCACCTTCGAGTCTGCCCAGTGCTGTATCTCTCACTTGTACAGGTAGCTCGTAGACCAGATCGAGGACTGGCCAATTCTTGTCAGCAAGGATCCCACGCGCGTGTGCAGTCAAGAGACGTACGGCAAGTCTGACAGACGTTCTTGATCTTGGCGCAGGACTGACAGACTTCTGTCTTCTTGAAGCGAGCGCCCGAGCCCGGATTCCATCGAAAGACAGTGAACGGTCGTGTGCAGATTTTGCATTCCTGGCCGTAGTCTTGCTTGGTGATGCGCAGGTAAGGGCTCGGTCCCAAGCAAGTCTCGCAGAGGATGGGGAAGTCCTGGAGCTCTTTGGTCAGCTTCTGAGCCTGCTTCGAGTCTGGCGTGACTTGCCGAGTTCTCGAAGCTGGCCTCTTCAGTCGAGTGATCAGTCAGCGCAAGTCCTGCAGCCACGCAACGGAAGCCTTACTGTTCAGATCGCCTGTTGGTCAGACTGTGATCAGCGTGTGCGAAGAGTGTACAGTGAGAGAGACGAACGCTTGGGCGGCATGTTGTCTCAGCAAGGCAAGCGAGCACGGCAAGGTTGTCGAGTCGGTCGACCGTCGAACGTCCAACTTGTCGCGGCAAACGGGACAGAATGGCCAAAGTGGCTAAGCCCCCAAGCTCAAGCACCACTGACTGCTCCTCACTCCATGTTGTCTCTAGCAGCTCACTGTCTTGTTCCATTCGACGAGCTCTTCCGCAGGCAGACATCTGCAGAACTCACATGACTCGAGCAAGCCACACCACCAAAACAGGGAGACAGCGATCCTCCGTCGACCGATACAAGAGCACAGCATCGAGTGTGCTCGCAAACTGCAACTAGTCGTTGATGGTCTGCAATGCTATCAGATCGCAGCGTTGACCACATTCGCTGACTTACCGGGATGTTGATGTTGACGTTGGGCACGGACGAGCATTGCATGCCAGTTCGCTCGGGCGGTATGAAGCCTTCCAACACCTCTGCAAATCTCAAAAGGACGAGTCGCCATGCGTTGATGGCACCACTGCTTGGGTCGATTCTCACATCCATCGCCACATGGTAATTTGACCCAGCGACTGCAATCCAATAAGAGCTCTTCAAATATTCATTGAGTGCTTCACTTGCGTTGGAATTGGTACTCGGACATGATCCCGCTGCTGAGCAAGACGGGCGTGAAGGATTCGGCATAGTGAAGATCGCCAGTGGGAGTGAGCTTGTAGTTCTGGCTTGCCGGATCCCAAGCAAGATCGAACCCGAACGGAAGAGGAGCTTTCTTTACATTGTACTTGATCTGCACTCCGCACCAGGTGTAGCTGCCTACATGGCGACGCTCGACAGTGTTGGCATCGCGTGCCTGCATCGAGCTGGTGTCGATGCTTGCGGCCGAGCATAGGCTTGCAAGCGTGAGCGCAAGCATGGTCAGCGTCAGCTTCATCATTCCTGGCCTTGTCCGCTTGCCGTCCAGTGGGAATACCGCATGGCAACAGGCAGATGCGACCGTCTCTACGAAACAGATTGCACCGTGTTGCTGCCTCCGACGGCTCGTGCAACGCATGCATCCAGGCCTTCGATTGTCCCTGAGAATCGTACGTGTATTACGGAGGTGATGTCAAGAGACTTTGAACACATGAATGGGCAAGAAAGGCGAATGCATTCTGGACGGTCAGGACGAAAAGCAGGCATAAGTGCTCTTGTGCGGTCAGTCTGCTTTGCCGCTCATGCTCAGTAGGCCTGTGTGTCCTGTCTCAGCACTGCACTGAAATTTCGCGATGCCGTGGCTCACTGGGATCGTAATCTTGTTGAGCTGGCCAGGATCGCTGCTGCACTGGAAGCCAAACTGAGGGGGCGACGTAGGCGTCTTGCCATTGACTTGCACGGTGACTCTTCCGATGCCTTGGATATCGCCATCAGAGTCGATCCTGAGTTCCATGGACACGCTGAAGCCCTTGCCGGCAACATCCATGATGGCGGGCACGAGCGTATCTCCGATCGTCTCGGGGGGACTGCAGCTTCCTGCCGTGACGACGTCGTTCGTGACGATGTCATAGGTATCCGAGAGCCATTCGAGATTCCATCCGATGGCCAGAGGGGGCTGAGCAGCGTCATATTTGATCTACCCAAGAGTCATCGGCATGGCGCTTCTTCGGGATAATGTGCAGCTTACCTGAATACCGCACCAGGTGTACTCACCGTCATGACGACGCTCAAGCATGTTCGGGCCACGAGCCTTGATCGAATCGGTCTGGATGCTTGCAGCCGAACAGAGGCCAGCGAGGGAAAGTACAGCCGCAGCGATCATCTTCGTGCTCAGCATCTTGTCCATTCGAATGGGTACGGTATGCAGGTGGTCGACGAGACAGGAAGTAGGGATCGTCGCTATGCGACGGATCTTGGAGAAACGGGATGATACGAGGCCAATCGGAGCGATACGAGGCCGAACGGGTCAAACGAGCCTGTTCGGTTCGCGACGGGGCAACACGCGCCAGCCGTGTAATGACCTGTCAAATAGAGGCGATCTCATCTGATGTAGACAGCCTTTCCTCGCCGACTGCGTACCTCCATGACACATGCATGGAGCGCGAGCGAGCACCCGTACAGATAGCTAGCGATATATAGTTCCTTCAGACAGACCTCGGTCGTCGATGAGACATGCTGCATCTGTGGCCTGTCGTCGCAATTGCACTTTCCGTATGCTCCAGTAGGCCGATGCGATCTCTGATTAGCCACAGGTTAGTGTTTTGCACAACGGAATGGTGGTCTTGGTTACTGCATTGAAAGCCGAATGTGGGGTTCATGGTAGGATACTTCTTGTCGACAGTCAGGCCGATGACGCCGATACCTTGGATTTCGCCGGTCGGCGCAACTTTAAGCCCGATGTAGACGCCAAAGTTGTCGCCAGAGACGGTCATCATGGCTGCCAAGTGTCCGCCCCTGACGGCGAGCGGCGGAGTGTAGGCTCCAGAGGTGACTGCACCGGTCGGAATGATGTTATAGCCCATTCCGGTCCATGCGAGATTCCATCCGAGAGCAAGTTTGGGCTTTTCCGCATCATATTCAATCTGTGAGCAGTGCCCGTCAGCAATAGATCTACGTATGTCTGAAGCTGACCTGTATACCGCACCAGGTGTAGGGGCCTACGTCTCTGCGTTGGAGGTTGTTGACAGCTTTGTCGGATGTGGCGATGCCGCTGATGCTCGCGGCTGAACAGAAGCTCATAAGGCAAGGCACGAGCGTAGCGATCGATTTGCTGAGCATTCTGTCCTCTTAGCGAGGAGAAGCAGTAATTGACGGCGTTGATAGTCAGAAGCAGGCAGATGCTGTCAATCTCGCGAGAGGGAAAATGGTGCTCTGCCTCCCTACGGACGGCTCGAGGTGATACATCGGAAAAACGCAGCAAGTGGTCCGCAGGGCAACGACACATGCTTTGCATTCGATGCACTTGTGCAGTCAGCCGATGAGGATCTTCTCGAGCGAGGCACATCGACGGGATATGCTCTCGGGAGGCCTGTTAATTGGTCGCATCGGACTTCACACCGCGTTCGCAGCGGCAACGCCTAGTGCAATGTGCTACTATTCGAATTGTATGCGTCTGATGTGACTGCGGCAGTCGGCACGACCGCGCGAACAGTCGGTTATTATTCTAGATCTCACTTGAAAGCAAGCTCAGGCTGGTCCGTATTGTGTTTGGATTGCTGTCTCAGCGATGCACTCGACCTTCATCTGTGTAGCTTGCCTGAATTGTGCAGCCTGCCTGGATGCCGCAAGCCATGTGCGCCACCATGTCATCGCTCGAGTAGAGTGGCCACGTTGCATCCGGATCTGCCTAGCACGAGCTTCGTTCTTGACCACGCCAGTACTCGAACCCGTTCGGACAGCGAGGTGTATCATCTCAGATGACAAAGCGACCAGATTCAGCACCTCAAAACATCTGAAGGTGCGCGACTGCTGCTGTGCGTGGGTATTGCTACCGCCGAAATAAAGTCAAGGAGGTCTCCAGGAGGACGCGGACAGCGTTTCATGCGGTGCGCAGCAGGCCTGTCGCGGCACGCATGTTCACGTATGAGCAGCAGACCAACAAATTTGGGAGTGAATGGGCCTTGCGAGCCTGTTGACTCGGCAGATCGTGCCCTTCAAGCCGAGCGGTCTCTTCGTGGCAGGCATGGCGACCGTGCAGAACTTCGTTAGTGATGAGAGTAAAGGTAGCACACGACATAGCTAGACAAGGCCCGCACATAGCATGGAAGAGGCTTGAGGGGAGGGTTTTGGTTGTTGCAGCGCTCGAGAATTTATTTTTCGAGTCGAGCAACGTCAGGCGTCGAGCGTACGTAACGTCGACTCATCTGCCGGACGACGCAATGAGCCGCTCACCGTCGCCGACGATGGGCTCAGTCGATGCTCCTGATGCGATCGGCAAGCGCAAAAGGCAAGTCGCACTTGCCGAAGAGGTCAGATTGGTGCTGATGCTCGACCAAACCAGGGACCTACCTGAAGATGGCACAGACGGCGAGGCATCCCTCACCAATGGCGCACGACATACTCGCCGGCCTCGTGTGTCGGCCTCACAGCTCAACGAGGACGAACAGAGCACACGCATGCCCGTCATCCGTGACAATGACCCCGAACGACGCAGGGAACGAGAAAGACAGATGGCCCTCAGGCTAGCAGAGGAGGAAGCATTGGGCGCACCGCTCGTCAAGCCGAAGGAGAACCCGGTCGTTGAGATGAAGAAGATGGCTCTGACCAAAGCAGGAGGAACTTACATACCTCCTCATCGCCTGCGCGCAATGCTGGCAGAGGCAAGCGAGTCCGATCCTGCCGGTGCTGAAGCTCAGCGACTACGCTGGGACGCTCTGCGCAAGTCCATCAACGGTCACATCAACAAGGTACGCTGCGTTCACTCGCCATGCACACTCAGACAGGCTGACACTCGCTTAGGTCAACGTCTCCAATATCAAAATGGTCATCCCAGAGCTCTTTGTGGAGAACCTCAACCGAGGTAGAGGACTGTTTGCACGGTCCATCATGCGCGCTCAGTCGTCCTCTCTGCCTTTCACGCCCGTCTTTGCTGCGCTCGTCGCCGTCATCAACACCAAGCTGCCCTCTCTCGGCGAACTGTTGCTCACGCGACTTGTCCTGCAATTCAGGCGCTCTTTCAAGCGAAATGACAAGCCAACTTGCCACGCTTCGGCTACCTTTATCGCCCATCTCGTCAATCAGCAAGTCGCAGATGCGACGCTGGCTTTCCAGATCCTGCTCCTCATGCTCAACAATCCAACAGACGACAGTATCGAGCTAGCAGTCGGCTTCATGCGAGAAGTCGGAGCACATCTGGCGGAATGCTCGGCCAAGTATAACGAATCTGTCTTTGCTCGCTTCAGGGCGATCCTCAACGAGACCGGTATCGACAAGCGTGTACAGTATATGATCGAAGTGCTCTTCCAAGTGCGCAAAGACAAATTCGTCGACAATCCAGCGATTCCAGAAGGACTCGATCTTGTCGAAGAGGCCGATATGATTACTCACGAGCTCTCACTGACCGACCAGAGTCTCAAGAATGAGGAGATGCTCAACGTCTTCAAAGTTGATCCCGAATTTGATCAGAATGAGCAAGAATATGCAGCCTTCAAGGCAGAGATCCTAGGCGAGGACGAGGAGTCTGGCACCGAGGGATCCGACGAGGATGAGGAAGACGAAGCCGCTGACCCGTCAAGTAAGCCCTTCCCGACCGATAGCTTGCGGACACAGACTAACGGACGAGCAGTTCCTGCACAAGTGGACATCCAGGACCACACCTCAACCGATCTAATCAATCTGCGCCGCAAGATCTACCTGACCATCATGTCTGCTCTCGATTTCGAAGAGGCTGTCCATAAGCTGCTCAAGGTCGCTCTGCTTCCCGGTCAAGAGATCGAGATGTGCAATATGATCGTCGAATGCTGCTCTCAAGAACGATCCTACTCCAAGTTTTACGGCTTCATGGGCGAAAGACTCTGCAAGCTCAACATGACCTGGGGCTTTGCCTTCCAAGAGTGCTTCAGAGTCTACTTCGATACCATCCACCGGTACGAGACAAACAAGCTGCGCAATATCGCCCGATTCTTTGGTCATCTCGTCGCTTCCAATGCTTTGCCTTGGTCGGCGCTCGAAGTTATCCACATGAACGAAGACGAGACGACGTCGAGCTCGCGTATCTTTGTCAAGATCATGTTCAGCGAACTCGTCGAAGATCTGGGCCTGGCTCAAGTCAAGGCGCGCTTTCTCGAGCCAGAGAACCAGCACTTCTTCAAGGGCATCTTTCCCACTGACAATCCTCGTAACACTCGCTTCAGCATCAATTTCTGGACTTCCATTCAGATGGGCGCGCTCACCGAGGGCATGCGCGAGCACCTTAAGGTAGCTGCATTCCGTGTCCTGCATGATGCTCAGACTGATGCTTGATCTCTAGAATGCTCCTGCGATATTGATGGCGCAGAGGAAGCAAATCGCTGCCGATTCATCCGACTCCGACTCATCGCTCTCGTCTTCAGATTCCGACTCGGATAGCTCCTCACTCTCGCGCTCGTCGACATACTCGTATGCTTCACGAAAACGCACCAACGGCAACGGAAGAGGCAGATCGCTGTCTCGCACGCCTCCCGGTAGGCGCTCGTACGACTCTCGCTCGCCGCCCCCAAGACGCCGTGCTGACTCTCGCTCACCACCACGGAGACGTCGCGACGATTCCCGTTCGCCTGCGCCTCGGCGACGAGACGACTCGCGATCGCCTCCTCGAAGACGTCGTCCTGTCGATGCGCGATCGCCGCCAATCCGCAGACGTGCCGGTTCTCGCTCGCCACCGCCTCCTCGCAGGCGGGCAGATTCGAGATCACCGCCGAGGAAGCGCTACGACTCACGATCACCGCCGCCGCGTCGTAGGATGGCAGACTCGCGCAGTCCTTCGCCTGTCAGACCTGCCCGGCGACAGATCAGCCCGCTCGAGCCTTCGCGTAGAAGACCCCGCTCTCCCTCGCCCGTGAGGCAGACAAATGGTGCTCAACGTCGCTACGACAGCCGCTCGCCACCGCCTCGCCGTCGCCGAGAGTACAGCGATTCGCCGCCGGTCAGAAGACGTGCAAGCCCAGTACCTGTACGCAGATCGCCCTCACCGCCGCCCGCGAGAGCATCACCTTCGCCTCCACCACGAGTCAGTGGTTTCATCCATCCAGACCGACTGAGAATGCAGCAGATGGGAGGTCGCAGATGAAGTGTATAAGGAATGCAAATAGGGCACTGCGATGTATATACAAGTGCGTGCGACATGACAAAATGATTAGGCCTTGGGAGGCGGGCCCACTGGTGGAGCATAGTACTGCGATGTCTGGGGCGGTCTGAACATGAAGTGAGCTCAAATTCAGGCTTCTTCGGAGAAAGTCACTTACGGTCCAGATGGGGGCTGATAGGCTGGCGCATTGCCATTGCCATTGCCATTGCCATTGCTGTTGTAGCCACTTGCATCATAGCCGTAGTTTTGATACGGCGCGGAGCCTCCGTAGGCAGGCTGTGCAGTCGCTGAAGTCGAGTTGCCGTTATAGTCTTGCGTGTAGCCCGTCGTCGGGGCGCCGTGATAACCGCCAGCTGGCACTGGCGCTGTAGCTGACGCAAACTTCCTCGATCTTCGTCTCCGACAGACCATGGACAGCACAGCGATCAAGACCAAAGCTCCGACTGCGATTCCCACTCCTGCACAGCATGCGATTTGATTAGCCAAGCGCTGCGGCATGATCAGGCGCAGCGTGTCTCACCAATACCGATTCGTGCACCCGAAGACAGGCCATTGCCGTAGCATCCGCTGTTGTAGTAGCTGTAGCCGCCGCAATAGTACTGTGCCGATACAAGCTGTGTAGATGCCAAGACTATGGCAGCGCTTGCTGCTATCCGCGCCATTGCCATCGTTCAGATACTTGCGCAAAGATGATAGCCTTTGCTGTGTCGCCTCGATGAAGTTTGAAGCGGATCGGACAAGTGACTCTTGCGCTGTGGATGCACCGACCCGAGAATATCGAAAGAGCCAAGATCGACCGTCGCATGGTCGTCGGCTACGTCACTTCATGCCACGTCATCATATCCACGTGGCTGTCGACCTTCGCGCAGAAGTTCTTGTTGACTGGCGGGACGAGTGATGGATCGCTTCGCAGCCTATACACAGACAGACTCTCTTCTGTCCTTCATCAAGCTGTGGGGAAAGTCTCCGGACACTGTGCACCAGAAGGGAAGAGCTAGCTCTCGAGCTAAGCTCTCTTGATTCTTTGGTTCAAAATGCTGGGCTGGGCTCCTTGTCAAGTCCGCTAGCGAGAACAGTATCGCTATAAAGCTCTCCTCGGATGTCTCCGGCTCTCTGGAAGAGTTTTCAAGGCGGCATGGCTTGTCGGATGGAGGAGAAATGCACTCCAGGTCGGGGGGTCTCGAGGAAAGCTCAAGTCTCCAAGCAGACTTTTAGCAGACCTCCTCGGTTTGGATGCTACTCCTCGCTGACATCTACTCGTCATCGTCGTTGGCCTGACTAGCCACAGAGATCAGGATCGCTCCCAAGAGGCCAGATACTTGTTCCTGACAACCCCAGGGGCTTCTTTTTCTTTTGCTTTAGTCCTTGACCAAGTCGACGAGCAGACAGTGACAATGCTCGTGCCAGCCTCGTAGCTGTCTGCCGGTCAGCCATTGTCGCCTCACAGCTCGTCGAGATTGCGTCTGCTGCTGCAAAAGGGGGGCAGCCTCACGTCCGCTTGACGGGAGCTCATGTCGCTGCATGGCACAAGACGACTCGTTCGCGCTGTCCATCTCGTGCGTCACCTGTCTTTGGTCTCTCGTTCACACGAGCCTATCGTCGCACATTCGATCGTCCGAGTTTCTGTTGCCTCGAAATGGCCTCGCGGCTAAACTAGATCGACAGCATGCTCGGCGGTGGGCTGCTTGCGAGGCAGCTGGCAATATTGGCATGGCAGTGACGGGGTCCTGATCGAGTAGGCGAAGAGACGAGCCGAAAGAGTGTCCCACTTCAACGTCGCTTGCGCTACAACATTCCTGTTGCTCAGTGATTGTCTCAAAGAGCGCGGCGGTAGGAGAGCTTGCAGGCCATCATGGTCGAGTTGCAGACTTGGTCAGACGCTCAGTGGCGTCGAATCGTTGGTCATATCCGATAGTTATGCGATCGCACTGCCTTTTTCCTTGACGGAGACTCGATCTGCTTGGATGAGCAGGCAGACGAGGTATGGCAGCTGTAACACAATGGGGCTTACTCTCGCTCGTCCTCCCATCACTCATCCTCTATGAACCCACTCACTCGAAGCCTTGGGCGAAAGGGGCGCAAGCTTACACACACAAGAGCTGCGCAACGACTAGCTTCAAAGTAGCGAGCGAGTCCAGAAGAGATCAATGATGAAACCACATACAACAACAACGAATCTCTTCAGCAGAAAGGACGTTCGCGTTCTGGTGTTGATTCACTATCTTGAAGCTTTTTAACCCTGAGATCTCTTCCTGCTGATTCTGTCAATCTATTGTTGCAATGTATCTCGCTATTCTGTCTGCAAACTGGGTCGTGTTCAGCAGCGCATCGTGTGCGCCCGTGAGCGACTCAAAGTCGACTTCTAGCTCCAGCTGAGGCGAGTGCAGGGAGGCGAGGTGCAGGTTGAAGCCCTGAGGCTGTCGCAAGGAGAGCAACTCGTCATCTCTGCTATGCAGCAAGAGCATACGGGTCTGTTCGCGCGCTAGCTGCCAATGTGAAGGCGAGATCTCCTTCCTGAGCTGGCCAAAGGGTCGCTCGACGAAATAGATGTAGCTTGGATATTCTTCGAGTAAGCTCGCGAGATCAAAGATGCCCTCGACGAGTATCCAGGCCTGTGGTAGGATGTCGACATCGTGCATCACCTGAGACGAAGAGCAAGTGCATACCTTGATTCTATGTCTCACATGAGTCGCATCGAAGAAGGAGTGGAAGTCGTGCGGAGGCTGCATGGCTAAGGACGCGGCAATGAACGCGCCGCAAGAGTGGCCGATGACGATGACGCGGTGCCGGTCCCATAGCTGTTCGTTCTGCTCGACTGATGCGACTCGATCTGCGCAAAGATAGTCTATTGCGGCGATGATATCGAGAGTATGTTCGGGGTGCTTTGCATCCTCATTGGCTTGCTCGGCATTCCGGTAAGACAGCCGATAATTCGGCACAGCGACGCAACATCGCCCGTGCGTTGCTTGCAGCAAGTTGGGTACCAGATGTTCGGCGTGCTCCGATTTATCGCCTGACGAGTTTGGCACAGTGAGCGAGCCATGGGGGGGCTTCATGGAACGCTTGCTTACCTGAGAGCCATGCTCCTCCATGAAGGAAGATCAGCAGCGATCGACCGGCCGGCACGCCGTCAGGAATGTAAAGATCGACAGTCTGTTGTGGCCCGGTGCCGTACTGCAGCTCATGGCTGACGGGCATTCGCTGAAGCGCGTCGCGTTCGCCGAAAGCGGCGAGGATGTCCCGGAAATCCCTTGCCCGTTATGGGCTGCAGTCATCCGCCTTTATCCTGCCTGGCTTTCGCTCAGATCTAATGAAGGGTCGCCTTCGACGGTGAATGCGATGCCATGGCGCGATGGGCAGGCAAGATCGCGATGTTGAGATAATTCTCCTGGCAGCTTTGCCGAAGTGAGAGAGCTGCAATGAACATGCCGGGCTCGACCGATTCCCGTCTTTCCGTCGAGCGAATGCCCAGAGGACAACAGTCGACCTGCCCATCTACCTCCAACTGGGCGCCATGCGCAAAGACGACCGCTCCAGTTGACAATGGCATTAGACGCGCTGCAGACGTCGATACCATCACTGCGGCTGCCCGGCATCGCTGCAGCGTCAGCGCCTAGCGTCAATGGCAATGTGGTAGGCCCTCTTCTGTGGAATCTGCCGGAATGTGGGCCTGACGGAGCATGCTGCCTAGTGGACGCTAGTCAGTATCGTGTCCCTCGACTTGATCGCCCTCTTTGTCGCTTTTGCGCTGCGATATGCAGCCGGTCGGCATAGAAGAGCGCTCTTCGTCAAACGAGAGACTGCCGAGGGGGTCTATGTCGTCCCACACACCCAATCACTCGGCGCCATCTGGCTGACGCTCGTCAATGCTTTACTGCTCATGCAGCTCGTCGCAGCTCGACAGACGTTCGTGTACCAGCGAGCAAGGAGTTTGCTCCAGTTCGCCTCATGCTTGATGCCATTCGCAGTCTTTGGCTATCTCTGGACCCGCTTGACCTCGATCGTCTATGCTTGCCACCTATCGAGTACAGAGGTCGCTTTCCCGCGAACATGGCAACGGCGCATCTTCCATTTTGGGCCCAGATTGCTCAACAGGTTATGCTGGCTCACGCCTCCGCTCCTGGCTGTACCCATACTTGCGCTGTCGCTCGCTTTCCCGATAACATTTGCGAAAAGCCAGTCCCTTGCCCAAGCTATTCTTGCCGCAGACACACCACAGCCTCTGCTCGCACAACAGAGCGAGCACCTCGTGTCCACTGCGGACACAATGTTTAGCATTCTCTGGTCGATCTGGGCCACCGTCTTTGTGCTGCTCGGTATAGTGCGTTGGTTGCCTTCTGCCTTGAGTTTGCCTACTGACAAAGCGCGTAGCTCCTACTGATCTACTCCGCGCATCTCTTCAGGGCGATCCGAGCTTCGAGCGCGCACGTCGTCGCAGACTCGAATTCTCGGATCCCTTCGGAAATGCCGCCCCTGCCGGTAATGAGCAAAACGGATCGGCCGGCGGTATCGCGCGATCCGTCAGCCTTTTCCAAGAGGTTCTCCGGGCTGTCTACGCGCAAGTACACTCTGCAAGAGTCGCTGCGAGAATCTAGCCTGGAGCGCTATGCGGAGGACGACCCGATGCTGAAAGGTCGATCTATCATCATTCTCGAGACTTGCGCTTCGATCTGCTTCATCTGCTCCTGGATGTATGTGCGCACTACTTCGTTTCTTCATGAATTCTGTGCTGACAGGACATCAGTGCTATTTCGCTTCTGCGTGCTTCCGCGCAGGTACTCCGAACACCGCACGTTGGCAGCCTGCGATCGTGGTACGCCCTCCTGGGTAGCGTCTGGCTGACAGTCGTGTAAGCTGCTTCATTTTCTGAGCCTTGGCCTCGCTGATGATACTCGCAATGACAGAGTGGCAGTCATCGAGACAGCCTTTTTGCTTCGAAGAAGCATAGTTGCTTATACGAATGGCAAGACCGATACGAAACCGATAACAGAGCACGAAGACAAGCAACTTTTCGATCAGATCTTTGCTCACGTACAGAGGGTCGCCTCACCCATACTTGCATCCAGCGCGACCCTGCCGAGCTCCTTCATGACCTTTTCGCCCGCATCGAGCGAAGAGGTGAGCCCGACAGCCGATAAACCTAAAACACCATGGGCATAGCAAAGCCTAGTCACAAAGTGCTTGTGATTAGTCAATATGCTTGTTGTATCGATACAATACGAATCTGCAGCTTTGTCACAACATGTACATCACTGAAACAGCCTAGAAGGCGTCAGCGTCTTTTCGTCTAGGTGCTTGATGCGGTGTGGCGATGGCTTCAGTTCCTCAAGCTCCTCTGTCATGACCGTAGATGGAATATAGTCTGCTCGAGTAGCAGGCGGGGTGACGGCACGCTGGCGTTTGGCTCTCAGAGCCGCGCCGACTAGCTCGGCGGCTTTCCGGTCATCGGGCGTCAGGCGACCGGTCTCTGCTGCTGCCTCGAGAGCTTTGCGTTTCCTGGAAGACTCGAAGAATGAATCGAGGTTGCTCTGACGAGGTGGGTCCGGTCTCGCACCGACCCAGGCTTGCTTCACTCTCGCGAAGAAGCTGGGCCGCTTCGTCAGCCTTGGCAGATCCGCGTTGACCTGATGCGAGATGCTCTCGGTGTCGACAGGTGCATCTGACTTCTGCTGAGCTTGAGCTTCAGTCTCATCGTCTTGCCAGGGTATTGCTAGTTTGTAAGATTCTTGCAAATCGGCATAGCTTTGCACGTTGCCCAGTCGCCCCGGATCGAGTTTGCGCTCATTGTGCGTAGGCCACGGTGTCATCAAAAGATGCGGGAATTGTGTTTCTTCGATATATTCATCTTCAGCAGTGCAATCTGGCTTCTGTGGCGAGACCGATGCAGATGGTGGGCAGAGCTCCCGGTCAGAGACGTCAGATCCCGATCGAGACGACGAGAACTTGAATGGTGTGGCAGCACCCACGAGTGTCGACTTGCTCTCTCGGCCAGACAAGTTGTTAGCTCGCGGACATGGTCGCGACTGCTTCTGGCTGCTCTCTAATGCCGCCGAGGCATCGGCTTTGTTCGCCTTCTGGGATTGATCTGGCGAGTGAGGCTTCTGTAATGATCTTGATGCCGTCGGCAGTGCTCCGTCCACAAATGCGCGCGTGCGGGGTGTGAGTCTAAGCACCGGCAGCGTTTCGCTGTTGTTGGAAGTGGCTTCTGGCGACGGGCTGTGAAGTGGCGCGCGAGCGACCAAAGGTGATTCGGGGGCCGGACTTGACGAGACCGATGGGTTCAGACGCTCGTAAGCACCGATGCGACGATACCTATCGATCAGCTCAGCCGGCGGTCGGTGCGGCACCGGTGTATCATCCTTGCTTATGTCTCGCAACATGGCACTCATGGGTACCTGTGTCTCTCGGTATTCACTGCCATATTGTGACTCATCGAGGTATTCGCCAGGAGGTTCGTCTACTTTTGGCGGTCTGGGCGTTGATGTGGATCTTCTGACAAAGGCATGAGGGAACTCACGAACGCACTTGAGTACGCTGCTAGATCGATCGAGGACGAAGCTCGTCGTGCTCGTTGGCGGTGTGGATCCCGGCGGATGCTCCGCATGAATGGGTGTGTCGGGTGCAGAGGATGAAGACAGCGTGATGGGATCGGAGGCAGTCGTCGCTTGCGCCTGGATTGTGCGCATGCTCGACGTTGGCTCTGACAAGCGTGCGCGTTTGTGCGCCGTCGATGTGCTTGCGATCGCACCCCAAGGCTCGCGCATTGAACCAGACTGAGTCACACTTGGCCTCATGATCGAAGAGGGGGCCGAGCCTTTCAAAAATGTGCGTAGACTGCCATCAGATGCTGACGGTCCTCTTGAGCTCTCGGGCACCGACTTTATGACCGGCACGCCCGAAGATCCGAGCGTTGTCTGCTTGAGACCTGGCTGGTGAGCCTGAGCTTTGCCACGAGCCATCTCGAAGCTCGGGCGCAGCTGGTGGCAGGCACTGCGATCGCAGCAGCTGGACTGATTTTGCTGGCTCGACGCGTCCCTTCCGGCCAAAATCAACTCGACACGCGATCGCTGGTGGACGCCACGCCTGCGAATAGCCAGCGATTCGGAGGAGGACTTGCGAGGGCAACAATAAAGCGAATCTCCGTCTGTGCACGCTCATCAAAGGACAAACGAGACGAGACAAGACCGCTCGTCATGCCTCTCAAAGCACTCATCCTCGTTGGCGGTGCGTTGGGCTGCATGCACTGCTCCTTCGGCGTGTTTGCTCATGCAGTGTGACTTTGCCATTGCTCAGGCTTCGGCACACGGTTGCGCCCACTCACGCTGACCTTGCCGAAGCCGTTGGTCGAGTTTGCAAACAAGTCGGTCTTGTCTCTGCATCGCTTTTCCGACAACGTGTAGCTCATCTCCCACTGTTAGGCCTATCATCCTGCATCAGCTGGAAGCGCTCGTCAAGGCAGGCGTCAAGCACATCGTTCTCGCCGTCAACTATCGCCCGGAAGGTCAGTCGGATGCCGCGTGATGCTGCCGCTCGAGCTGAGGCATCGCCGTTCAATGTCAACAGTCATGGTCGCTTTATTGAGCAAGTGCGAACAAGAGTACGGCATCGAGATTACCTTTAGCGTCGAGAGCGAGCCTCTCGGTACAGGTGCGCTCTTGCTGGTCGCTCAATCGTTCGCCAAGCTGATGCATCGAGCAGCCGGACCACTCGCCCTGGCACGCGAAGTGCTCGGCAAGGATGACTCGCCCTTCTTCGTGCTCAACTCAGACGTGACGTGTTCCTATCCTTTCGAACAGCTACGAGACTTCCACATGGCGCATGGCGACGAAGGTACCATCATGGTCACCAAAGTAGACGAGCCGAGCAAATACGGTGTCGTCGTTCAGATGCCCAACTCGACCGTCATCGACCGCTTCGTAGAGAAGCCGGTCGACTTTGTCGGCAACAGAATCAACGCGGGCATCTATATGTTCTCGCCCAAAGTACTCGACCGTATCGAACTCCGTCCGACTTCGATCGAGAAGGAGACCTTCCCTGCTCTCGCGGCAGACCGTCAGCTGCATGCCATGGATCTCGAAGGATTCTGGATGGACGTCGGTCAGCCAAAGGACATGCTCGCCGGTACTGCGCTCTATCTGAGCTACATCGCGCAAACGTCGCCAAAGATGCTCGTCGATCCGTCCCAGAACAAGTGGGTACATGGTGGCAACGTCATGGTAGATCCCGTCAGTTCATCGTTGCTTTCAGCATGGACATTTGCTCACCGCCAGTGGCTGAGGAACAGACTGCAGAAGTGCACCCGGATGCAGTGATCGGGCCCAATGTCGTCATTGGACCCAAGTGCGTCGTCGGAGCAGGCGCGAGACTGCAACGCTGCATCATGCTCGAAGGCTCAAAGGTCAAGGAGCACTCGTGGATCCATAATTCCATCATCGGATGGCATTCCGTCGTCGGACGGTGGGTTCGCATGGAGAATGTCACCGTCCTCGGCGATGACGTATCTGTCAAGGACGAACTGACCATCGTTGGCGCCTCTGTTCTGCCGCACAAGTCGATCAGCAGCAGTATCACGACGCCATCGATCGTCATGTAAAGCAAGAGAAGCGCTTCATGAGTATTCCCCCCTTTTGCAGAGACACGACCTTAGACAAAATCCTCGCTCTCGCATCGACTGCGAGCCAGCTCCTTTTCATAAATCCAGCACACGATCCATCTGCGCAACTAGCACGCTCAAGATTCCCATAGACAGACCCTCGCGCCCGTCCTCGTATGACGACAATGTTTCCTTTCCTTCGCCCGTTCGCAATGCCCTGTCGAGAGTCACGGCGGCCCAAGCTTACCAAAGCAGACGGTTTTATCTGAGCACTACTTTACCAACAAAGTGTAGTTGATCCCAGAACGGTCACGCAATGTATATACCCAGCTATAGCTATGAAGTTCAAGTCGACCGTCCTGAGGTTTTGTCACAGTGAAGCGGCTGCAATGCTACAGAGAGACCACAAGATCATGCCTTGACGGCATACTTGCGCTGCGGGAATGCTGCCAAGCGCTTCTTTGTCCTCTCCGTCTTGGCCGTTCGCTCGCTCTGTCCGACGTCCAAAGCTCAGCGGATGCTCATGAGTCCTTCCTGAGCGCGTGGCCTCACCTTGCTGAGTCGCCTGCGGATAGCGCGGGTCTTCTTAGGTCGCAGATCGAGAGGAAGACGCTTGTTCTTCGAGTGCTCTCGGACGGCTTGTCTTTGCTTTGCGTTGACGACGGTGAGGACACGAGCAATCGACTTGCGGACCGTCTTGCTGCAGACATCACACGTTTCTCAGCATTCTGCCGAGAGGACATCGATCGGATGGCCTACATCTTCTGCAGCTTAGACTGGTTGCCGCCTGTGACCTTTTGAACTCGCAGCGCAGTCGCTTCCTGCTTCAGTTCCTCGAGCTGCTTCATCAAGTCCGCCTTGGACTTTGAGACGAGCTCATGACTGCCGATATGGTATCAGCACATGAGCCATCTCTCTAGTCTGCCAGTAACGCACGCCTTGACCTTGCTGCTTGACGACATCTTTGCTGATGTTTGCCTGCCTGACCGCTCGCAAGTGGCTCGAAAAGGATTTTCTCACGCGTCGCGTAGAGCCACGTCACCTTCGTTGCACCAATCGTAGCCTACGATTTCCGCTCGAGTTGTCCCCCCAAAGATGCTACGGTGTGCGGCTCGGCTGCCGCTGCGCACGGTAGCGCTCCAACGGCGATCGATAGCATCGACAGCTCCACGAGCTTCGGATGCGCTCTTTGTGGTGCGCAACCTCGTAACGATCCGCTTGATGCGAGGCTGATGACGGAGCTTGCAGCATCGAGACTCGGACTATAACAACTCCAAGGTCGGCTCCTCGTCCGTTGACTCACCTGATAGCTGAGGGAATAGTCGGACGCTGACAGATCCCCTTCGCTTTCACGCCCGAGTACAAAAAGATGGCGGATGAGATCATCTCTCGCTTTCCTGCTCAGTACAAGGTGGGCACGACTGCGCCTGATGCGCCTTAGCTCATCAATGCGTGGTCTTACCACACGACAGAAAGCGGCGGTGATACCCCTGCTCGAGCTCGGACAGCGGCAGAACAAGGGATGGACGAGCATCAGCGTGATGAACTACGTTGCCAATCTGCTCGACATGCCTCCCATGCGCGTCTATGAAGTCGCTACATTCTACACCATGTTCAATAGGTAAGATCATCGTGCTGGATGCTTTGATGTATGCTCAAAGCACCGCTTGCTTTCGCAGAGAGCCAGTAGGCGACAACTTCATCCAGATCTGTACGACGACCCCTTGCGCTCTGAGGGATAGCACGGGTATCCTCAACACGATCAAAAGTCATCTCGGCATCGAGTGTGGCGAGACGACAAAGGACAAGAAGTTCACTTTGGTCGAGGTCGAGTGCCTTGGCGCATGCTCGAACGCGCCGATGATTCAGATCAACGATGACTACTACGTGCGTCTTCCGGTCTTCAACACTGATCACTGGCTGATCGGTGACATATGCAGGAGGATCTCACGCCAGAGACGACTGTGAAGATTCTCAAGTCGCTCGAGGCGGGCAAGCGACCAAAGCCAGGCCCTCAGAGTGAGCGAAGGACTTCAGAGCCTGCTGGCGGCAGGACGAGCTTGACTGAGAAGCCACCTGGCCCCGGCCAATTCTGTGTGCCCGAGTTTGCATGATGCATCCTGACTAGTAGAGTACAGACAGAATCAAATGCTCGTGTCAGCCCAGGCTCATGCTGACCCTTCTAGGCTGACATCGACGAGAGGCTTCGCAGCCGCTGCCTGGCTGAGCGAAGTCGCAGGGTTGCCTTTGCCTTCCAGACTCTCGTAGTACTGAGGACTGAGACCGGCTGTCGCTCTATCTTCGGCGTTGAAAGGCGCCTTGAGCTTGCCCCAAAAGTGTTCCTTGACCTTGCCCCGGAAGACCTGCACGGGATCCATGGGCGGATCGGCATGGGAACAGATCCAGGTTAGCCAGCGATGACCCGTGGCAACATGGGTGACCTCGTCATTGTGGATCGTCCGCAAGACTTCTGCTGTCTCTTCGTCGCCACTCGCTGCGACCTTGGCGATCTGTGTCGGATTGACATCCAACCCTCTGGCTTCGTGAACGAGATGGATGATACAGATTCGGCTGATGAGGTCGTGCGAGGTTTCTTGTGCGGACTGCCAAAGTGCAGCATGGATGGGCAGCGTGCCGTAGTGCGTCCCCATCGCTTCTAGCCTTTCACAGAGCAGGCTGAAATGCTTTGCTTCGTCTTCTGCCACCTTGAGAAAGTCTGCAAAGAAAGCGGCTGGCATCGGCTTGCCATTGTACATCGGAAACCTAGCTACGATATCGAGTGCCAAGTCGATTGCCCATTGCTCGATGGAAGCCAGAGCATGGAGCAGCTTGATGCGTGACACGGCAGAATTCGTCTTGCGTGATTTTATCTTGCCCGGATCGACGACGGTGTAAGTTGTCGGCCGTGGCGGTTGATCGGGTGGAGTGGCGCTGCCTATCCTCTTCAGCTTGCCCGCGCGATACAGTCTGATCGTTTCGCGTGTTCGTGCTACTTTGAGCGTTGGCGAGGCAGTATTGAGGGTCATGACGACCCAATCGAGCAGACTGGAGCTCTCGCTGGGCACGTCTGGATCGTCTTGGTCGATGGCGAGGACGGGCTCCGATTGACCCTGTCGTTCGCTGACGGCGCGCATACTCAGCAAGCGGTAATCGTCTTGTTCGGGCATCTCCAGGAGAACATAGCCATCTTGCTCCGTGACGGCATACGTGCAGGCTTTGAGGCCTGTAGATGATTCGCCGGAAAGGAGATTGAAGTCGTACGAGTGGAACGGACAGACGAGGATGGGACCGTCTTCGATGCCGTGATCGAGATCGAGTTCGATCTCTGCATGCTCCAGGGGTGCGCCTGCATGGGGGCAGGTCGACTCCATGGCGTAGTATTGCGGCTGACTCGTTTCTGATGAGAGTTGAAAGAGGACGAGCTCGAGGTAGAGGCTCGGATTGGTATACGATCGAAAGGTCAAGACATAGCGACGCTTGCCGAGTTCGGTGACCTTGCCGAGGCTGATCTGCACTGACATTGTCGGCTACTGTCAGCAGATTGACGAGCGCTCGACGCGAACTTTTTGTGAAAGCAAGGCAAGACGATTATCGTCTGAGACGATGAGGCAGCTGAAGCATCATGAGAAGCAAGTGAAGCCATACCGTCAGCTTGAACCATGCTGATGGCCGGCTCATCGTGATGTAGGAAGCTGCTCAAAAAGGTCGACTTTCTGCAGTGGAAGCAAGACTCGACGCTCAGAGAGGCAAAAGTGATGAGGACGTACTTCATCCAACGCAGGCACGCTAGCGTCACTCTCCGCGGTCTATGAGAGCTGACCACACCTACCAGAGAGGATTACCAGTCGTACAACAGGCTATGCGGCTCCATAAGGCAGCTCGCCCATCGACTCAGTCAACTCGACCCACGCGATCCTTTCCGAGGCAAGCACGAGGCCTTGCTGCTCAGCAAACTCTACGACATGGGCATACTCGGCTCGGAGAGCAAGATGTCAGACGTCGAGAACAAGATCACCGTTTCTGCAATGTGCAGGCGGCGGATCGGCGTCGTTATGTGCAGGCTCAAAATGTCACAGACTGTCAAAATGGTCAGCGTTGCGCTGTCCAGCACGACCAATCTCTCACAAGTATTCATCTGACAGGCTGTTCAATATGTCGAGCAAGGTCACGTCCGCGTAGGACCGGAGACAGTCACAGATCCGGCTTTCCTGGTGACGCGCAATATGGAGGACTTTGTGACTTGGGTCGACACAAGCAAACTCAAGCGGACAGTCATGTCCTACAATGTCAGTCTGATGAGGCTTGCTCTCGCACACCGGCTGACAGTCACTCAGGACGAGCTAGATGACTATGATCTGCTTTGAGCGCTCCACGCCATGCCTGTTGTTGTCCCCTGTCCCTATGCATGTGCACGATCTACACAACACCCGCTGATACAATCCCTTGCTAGTCCTCTGAAGCCGGTCAAATCAAACGCCGCCGCCGCCGACGAAATCGCTATTGAGCATATCCATCACAGCATCTGAGATATTCGTGCCGGACGGGCAAGGGTAGCCAAGCCTGGCAATCGCGTTCTGCAAGCTGATCGACCGGACCTGCATGGACTGGCTTGCCCCGGCACAGGAACATTGCTTTGTCGCACAAGCTGAGCGTTGCTGCAGCTGGCTGATGGACTGTCATGATGACGCCATCTGCCTAGCGACCGCAAGCCGCTTGACCAATGCAACGACTTAGTAAGCTGCAGTCGAGTCGAGACCTGACGTAGCTTTGTCTACATAGAGAATAGCTCGAGGGGAAGCGATCTCTGCACCGAGCGCTAGTCTTCGTTTCTGACCGCCAGAGATGCCCTTGGACAACACGCCACCGACGACAACATCCGCTTGGTTGCTCAGACCGAGCAAATTGAGCAGCTCGTCGACGCGTGCTGATTATTCTGACGAGGTCGAAGTGCCTGGCATACGTAGCTTGGCAATGTATGTTAAGTTCTGTCAGACTGTCAACGAGTTCAGGATGCCGCGTTCGACTTGCTCAGCGTAAGCCGTGTAGCCGAGGAAGGCTGCGTTGACCGGCGCCATTGGTGAAGATCCCAGTAGGATCTCGCCAGTACGTTTGAGCTTCGAGCCTTGATGTAATCGGCTGCTGTTCGAATCGAGTAGCGTCGTCTTGCCGGAGCCAAACGGGCGGAGCAGCGCGAGCACTTCGCCCGGCTTGAGCGAGCCGCTGATATTGTCGAGAATGACATGATCACCGGCTTGTACGCGAATACTCTTGAAGCCGAACGACCAATCGTTGCTGCTCGTGTCAACGCTAATGGCATCCATCGTGTTTGAGCTGCTCGTTGTTTGCGAGAGGCGAAGGGGGGAGGCTACAGATATATGTATACACACGTCTGTCTCGCAGCAAGCTTCGCGGCAGGATGGCCGACATGCTGAACGAACAGGATCTCCAAAGACCACGGCCTCGTGTGTAGAACAGAATATGGCGCCTGCCCGACGCGGCGTCTCGCCAAATTCCCAAGCAAGACATGCGTCAATTGATTTTACGGCCCGATTGCTCCGCCGAGCAGTCTAGGCGCGATCGTGCATTGCCAGCAGCAACTTTTTCTTGAGTTTCGCAGGAGATTATCATCGATGACCGTCGATGCGGAGGCTCTCAAGTCTGGCATTGACACCTCAGCAGCTCAAGCGGCGCTATTCGTGAGCTCGGAGAAGTTGCCAGACGAGGCAGTCAGGATACAAGGGCCAGATTTCAACAGGCCTTTTGAGCTACAGCAACTTCTCGACAGCTATGCTCGCATCGGCTTCCAAGCTGCCGGTCTATCTCGTGCCATCGAAGTCATCGATAAGATGGTGCGTCGAGCCTACATCCCCGTCGTGCTTGCGCTCATCGTCACTCTGTGTTGCGCAGAGAGCGTGGCGATTGTCTGATGAGCCATTGACGGGCGACGAGTCTGAAGAAGAAGCAGATCCTGCCTACCGAGCTCGAACGAGCTGTCACATCTTGCTGGGCTATACATCGAACCTTATTTCATCTGGTCTCCGTGAGATCATTCGCTTCCTCGTACAGCACAAGTACGTGACGGGCATCTGCACGACCGCGGGCGGGATTGAGGAGGATCTCATCAAGTGTCTTGGACCGACCTACCTGACACCCCAAGGGTCCTTCGATCAGTCTGGTGCCGATCTACGCAAGCGAGGCTTGAACAGAATTGGCAACCTCATCGTACCCAACGACAACTACTGCAAATTTGAAGATTGGGTCAATCCGATTCTAGACCAGCTAGTCGTCGAGCAGGGTCAAGGCGCCAAGTGGTCGCCGAGCAAGGTCATCGAGCGGCTTGGCAGAGAGATCGATGACGAGAGCTCAGTGCTCTACTGGGCCGCCAAGGTTCGCCTCTTGACGACCGATGTGTATCATGCTGACTTGCGAATAGAATAACATCCCTGTCTTCTGCCCTGCCCTGACAGATGGCTCACTGGGCGACATGATCTTCTGCCATTCCTTCAAGTCGGACACACCGTTGGTCATTGACATTGTCGAGGACATCCGCCGACTGAACTACTCGAGCATGCGAGCAAAGAAAGCAGGTACAGTCATACTCGGCGGTGGCGTATGCAAGCATCAGATTCTCAACTCGTTCCTCTATCGTAACGGCGCGGATTACTCGGTTTACATCAATACCGGTCAAGAATTCGATGGCTCCGATAGTGGCGCGCGACCAGACGAAGCCATCTCTTGGGGCAAGCTCAGAGCGGGCTCAGAGACTGTCAAAGTCTTCGCAGACGCAACGCTCATCTTCCCTCTCGTCGTCGCTGCTACTTGGGCCAAGTCACACTGGCAGAAGCAAGCCGAAAGCAAGACGAATGGCCACACGACGCAAAGCAGTGCATAGCATCGTCAGTCAGCTCGCGACGAGGCTAAGCTCTCTGGCCGCGACTTATCCGCGTCAGGCACATCTGGCATGAACGAGACAACTTGCTCCGCAGGCGAATCACCGCCAGAGTACAGCTCGTCAGCCTCGACGAGGATGCCAGAGGAGATAGGCAGTAAGCCTTCGTAGGCAGTCGTGCTCCTCTTGACACCGTCTGCCTTCTCTGCATACTGCGCCATAAAGGTATCGACAGGGATATAGTTTGTCAAGAGTCTCCGTGGCTGTACCTGCAATGCATGCCGAGCGTCGAGACTGGAATCGAGAGGCAGTGAGTGTGCGCCTTCGCTAAGTGAGATACGTATAGAATATTCTGAATTCTCTTCCGCGCTACGCTCATAGAGCTCAAAGGCCATGTAGGCCATGTAGTCGAGCTCCGGCACCGGCATGACGATCGGTAGCTCCGAAAGCACGACGAGATTGACAAGGGTTTGGATGTGCGACTCTTTTGTGAAATAGTACGATGCTGCACCTGTCTCTGTGTTCATTGCATGCCTCAAATCTGCCTCGATTTTTTGCAATAGCGGCAGCGACGTTAGCAATCCGATTTCGATCTTTTCTGCCTTGTTCAGGCCATATTCCTGTGGCGCGATGAGATCGAAAAGTTGCTTCGCGTGATGATAGAGCTGCTTGAGCTCCCTGGGCGAGCCAGCTTTGGCGTCCGACTTTGCTTCCTTGCTGAAAATTCGCTCAAGGAATACACGATTGTGTAGCGCATCGAACTTGAGCGAATCGTAGCTGCATGCAGACGCCCATGTTAGCGCGATTGGCGCATTGAACAGAGCGGACTTACAGCTCAGACACACGCGATGGATCAAACTTTTCTGGTTCGACATCACAGAAATCTTCAAATAGCTTTGACCACCGCTCTCTGAACAAAAATGGGTTCTCCCCACAGCACCATCGAGACTGAATGGCATCGACATCGAGCGTTCTCCAATTCGATTCGAGCACGTCTCTGTGTAACCGCATAAGAGCCATCGTCTCTCTGACGACTTGAGCGGGCTCGACATCGGGAACTGGCCAAGCGAACTCGGGTCGCTTGTAGGAGTCGTCGCGCAAGAGCGTTTTCAGTCTCTTCTTGACTGCGTCCATAGGCTCCTTGGCGGCGTTTGAGTCATCCAGCAGGTCTTTGCGAATTGTGAGCTGGTGTGCAACTGGCTTGGCGTTCTTCTCGTCAAGGAAGGCGCCACCAAAGACTTCGGCGGTGGCCATGACGCGACGCTCCGAGCTGCTGTAGATTGTCGTATGATCTAGCAGCTCTTTGTTGATGATGAGAAGATCCTTCCGCAGATTCTCACCCAGATCGCGAGACTGGTACCTAGCAGCGTGGGTGAACTCGCCGCCCCATTTGACGATGAGCTGGACTTTCTCGCAGTCCCCTTTGGCATCGAGCGTCGGTTTGATCTGCGCCTTCGTGCCTGCGAACTCAATCTTCTTTTCTAAAATCATCTTGATCTGCTGCAGCTTCTCTGCATCTGCTCCAGGCAGTTTCAGAGCTGCATCTGCTGCGTTGGCAATGAAATGCAGATGTTCGGTCTGGCGAAGCACGATCTCGTCTTTGCGGCCTTGTAGCAGGTCGACCATTGGCTTTGTCCATTCTTGCGAGCATTTGAATGACCACCTGATGACATCATGGTGCTTAGTATGCTGACACTATGTTCGCAGGGAGTCGGACACACTTGGCCTTCATCTTTGGCGTTCGGTCAGCATGACGGAAGACCGCAATCTGGCTCTTGAGCTTCCATGTCTGTTCTCTAGGCGATTCGGCATCGCCAGGCGTGGGCGTGCGAGGAACGCTCTGGCAAAACTTACCGAGGATCTCTGCACATTTGTCATAATAGTCATCGTTGCCTTTGACGAAAGACCAGCCATTGACATCGATGACGTATGATTTGCCATTCGCTCTGAGCAAGTCGAATCCGCAGATATTCTGCTTAAAGGCGGTAGCTATCCGATTGGCAATCTTCTTCTCGTCCGCGCTCAGTTCGGTAATAAAGCGGATCTCTTTGCCTTCCGTATTGCGTCGTACGAGGCCATCGACAACGGGCGATTTGCGTGTCTCCGCGTGGGCGAAATTGGGTCCAAGCGTGTAGACTTTGATATCCTCTGCGTTTTCGACGTCCATGAATTGCTCATAGACGTACGAAGCATCTGTACGTGGTCTGACGAGATCCGGATCCATTTCGCTCGACTTGTTGCCCACCTTGCGGAAGAGCCGTCTCGCGCCTCCACCTTTCTTCTTGGCAAAATAGATATTGACATTGTGATCCTCTCCACTGACGGGTTTCTCTACAAAGGGCTTGTCTAGTGTCCTGCTGTCTACGATGATGGTGTCGTCGCCTTTCATATCGAAGTCGACAGGTGGGACTTTCTTCGTGAGATCGAGCTTGAGTTCCGACTTGATGAGCTCGAGTACATTGGGATCCAATACTGCTGCCGGGCCACCATCCCTCGAGGCTTCGAGTCGCTTCGGAGTAGGCACGCCAATCTTGTCGAGTATAGCGAGGACGACTCTTCTGTCCCAGAACACTTTCTGCAAGGGCAAATCGTTGATGCAGATTGGGGCGCGCAGCTTGACATAGGCGATGGCTTTATCGAGGGGGAATCCTTGGGAGAAGAAGGAGATGAGAAAATCGCAGATCGGCCAGTTCTCGATCGGTTCGTCGTGGATGACCTTGTCACCAAAGACGATGGCGTCAAACTGACCGGTCGCCAATAATCTCGAGAGGATATTGCGCATGGGCTTGCTGCGAGCCTTTCTGTCGAGCGCGCATATCCCCAGCCGTGTCAGTGCGGGCTGCTTCTCCGCACTGCTCAGCTCTGGCAGCGGCTTGCTTGCCATCGAGGCTCGATTGTCTAGGCGCCAGGCGAACGTTGCCGACGATGTCTCGCTGCTCGCCGACGCGTTTTGTCGAGCGTGGAGTGCACTGAGCAAGACGAGCTTGCCTGCGCTGGTCGAGGCAAGATGGAGGTCGACTATGCCCGCTTCGAGCGCAAGCGATCTCGAAGCACACCTCCGCCCGAGCGCACGCCGGTAAGCCCGTTGATGCGCATTCACAAGCCAGCTGGAAGTAGACGTGGATGAACAGAAGCGACCCTCCCTCAACTGGTCCTCGAGCTTCACTGAGCTCAGGCAGCAGCCGGCCGGATACCCCGAACCCCCTCATACGGCTATACCTCTGGCACAAGCGGAGAACGCGCAAGATGAAGCTTACCAGCGCGACCAACTGGTCATTGATCCTGCAGACCTCGAAGCATCGTCCTCCTCTTCTTCTTCGTCGTCGTCCATCGTCATGCTAGCAGCACAACAGCAAACACATCAGACCGCTCAACATGGCGTGCGCAAGCGTGGACCGGCTTACCTCCAACAACGCCAGCTGGGATTTCACCAGCAAATTCACACGAGACCGGGCATGCCCGTTCGACACTCGACAGCCGAATTCATCAAGCAGACCGAAAGATTAGGACTCGCATCGCCGAATGACGAGATACTGCAGTTCTTCCCGCCCGAGACGAATGCGTCCAGTCAACCGACGATGATGGACCGGCTTTCGTCACAGGCGAGTCACTCTGGCAGCGTACGCTCGAGCAGTCTGGCCTCTCGTCATGTCGAACGTGTCCATTCGAGCGCAGTCTCTCACTCTGCGCCAGCATCGCCAGTTCTGCCCCCGGCATCCGCACAAGAGACGGCAATGCAAAATCACAACTGGCTAGCCAACGGAATGACCACCTCACGTCCAAACACGTTCGCCGGCCAGCAGGAGAGACCGGATGACATGCAAGATGCCACCATGTCTGTCGATGTGGCGCCCTCATCACAGCCAGAACGACGAGTGAGCCCACGGAAGCACAACTTTACGATGGGCTACCGAGCAGACTGCCTCAAATGTCAGCAAGGCGTTGAGGGTCACTATGCACATGTCTACTAGAGCAGAAGGTCCATTGTGGTTTGTAACTAAGCAGCAAGCACACTGTTGTCGTGCCAACATTCGAAATCTGTGTACAACATCGGTGTCTGCGGCATTGCGAGACGACACAATCACAGAGCTGTGCCTCTCTCAAAGTTATCCCTCAGCTCTTTCGTGTGAGCGTTGTAGAAGCGCTCGAGCTTCTTGTTGTAGACCTTGTTCTTATCATTGATGTAGGTCACCGCTGCATCTTCGTCCTCCGCACGGCGTCTCGATCTCGTCTTGCGTTTGTGCATGTCGAGATTCATCTTGGAGATGACGGTATCGATGGCGTCCTCTGTCGGCTTGTGGTCTGCATACACAAAGCTGTTCGCATCACGATACAGGAGCTCTGCAGCTGCCTTTTGCGAGACTGCACTATCGCCCGACGGGTCTCCAGAGGTAGAGGCGATGATGGTGCCCATGGCCGCCGCCCGTTGAGCGTTATACGACTTCAGATCAGGCTTGAGGGCGTCGATATCCCGCTTGTACTTCCTCCTGCTCGCATCGTCATACTCTGTGAACTGGAAGTTGGCCCTGCTCTTCTTGTGCTTCTGCTTCTTGTCCCAATTCTCGTTATCCTCGATGGAATAGTCCCAATTCCTCTTCCTCTCGAGATCCTCGCCCGTCTCTCGAGCTTCCATCTTCTCTCCCATAGCGAGAGCCTGTAGACGCTTCCTCTCCAGTCGGGCAGACTCCTTGGCGCTCGTACGTTGGGCGTTGTGTTCTTTCTGGACATCCTTTCGGTTCGCCAAAGCAGACTCACTCTGAGGTGGTGTCCTGTCAGCTCTGGCATGCACTGATAGACTGACAACTCGCCATGCGCTGCTTGAGCTCGTCTAGCTTGGCTCTCCGAGCCTCCATGGCTTCAGATGCGTCGGCCATCGCGCCGGTCGACAAACAATCTGCTGCCTGCTGACTCGCGTGCGGCAAACCTGGCCAGTCAAATTGCGCCCCATCAAGCTGCTCTATCCATCACAGCGCTCACTCCTCACGAGCTCCCTCTTGATCTCTCGCAATCCCAAAGAATGGACGCCGCCCAGATAGCGTCATCGTCCCTCGAGCACGCTCAGATTCTGGATCAGTCAAGACAAGGAATGCAATAGGCCTGCTGGCCTGGCAGCGGTGCGGTATCGAGCACTCCCACCTTCCCCATTGTCATCGTGCTACAATGGAACGTCATCGATACAGCCTAGTCTGATGGTCTGCGAGCAGCCGGGGTACTGCAAGGGACACTCTTGGTCACGTGCATCTTTGTACGTCGCCTGACCTTCTCATGCGCGAACCTGGCCAGCTACACAGTGGAAGACAAGGCAGAAGAACCTCGGCATAGACGACTGGGGCCGAGATCTTGACAGTGCTGCGTCAGAGAGCGCCCAAGAGACGACGCTGCTCCAGCCGGCCCCTGGGACACAGTACCGAGCGAGCCCACCGACCTGATGCCTGAAAGCATCTTGGAAACGCTCGTATCGATCAGCACAGCGGGACGATATCCGACCTCAGTCGGCACGATGGGGTTTTTTGTCTCCATCGCTCTGATCTCGCAGACATCACTCTCGAACAGCCGCAGAGATCCACTTGCGCATCCGGGCAGAAGCAGACGATCAGTCTGTAGCATGGCCGAGCAGGCATCTGCCTTGTGACTCGTGCATATCATTCTCAGTCCCGGTCAGGCCAACGGAGCATAGCTCAAGGCAAGACTTCTTTGTCGGTCGTCGGTAGTCTTGAAGACGTCTGTCATTGGGTTTGGCGAGACCATGCATACGCTATCGTAGACGTTCAGACTGCTTCGAGACGTGGACAGTGACGATGCATGCTACGAACGTGCTCCATTATCGTGTTTCTAATTTGTCATGTGCTACTTATCTGATGCTGCCTGTGCGGAGATCAAGGGTCTCTCTCTTCCTTCGACATTTCCTCGAGCGTGCGAGCGTCCCATTCCGTTTGAGCGCCCTTGTTGGTGCGATGGATTCTCATGAACGCAGAGTGTCGAGCTGCTAGTTCTGCGAGGGAATCAGGATGAGCTTGGTCGTGGCACAGAGCATGCAGAAGACGTCACCCTTGAAGATTCGGACAAGGAGCTGTGCCGTTTTGCCACTATTGTTGTCTGATAGCAGGCTCATCAGTCGAAGCAATCAGTGAAGACTTAAGCAACTTGCCGTGTGCAAATTTGGTGGTTCCCAGGAATCGTTGGAATACCTGAACTGCTTTCTGGTCAAGCGAGAAGACGCCATACGTGGAGATAGACTCGGAACTGTGCCGTCGATGCGCATCGAGCGCGTGTCTCCTTGTCCGTTGCGAGTTTGTAGACATTCGTGTTGAAAGAGCGCAGGAGGAGAGCCTTCTTCCGTGTATAAACTCGCAGGGAGTTGCGTCTGACTGTTGTCTTGATCGATGAGACTGCAAGACCAGCATGACATTCCTGAAGCAAGGCCAGCAGGAGGTAGCCGAGGCATTTTGACCAGACTCGCCAACAACGAAGCGCATTGTCGACTCCGAGACTCCGCCGCAGTCTGCGCAGGGTGCCTGAGACGATGCGGTAGCAGCCGGAAGCACCGTTGCCGGCGTTGGCTCCGGATCCGGCTCCGGCATCGTTCCCAGCGAGACCGCAGCGTCATCACCCGCGCCGGCGTCGTCTGCATGCTCGTGTCCACTTGTGCATCTCAATGTGAGCGTGAGAGGGTCCCGATGAAGTGGGTCGAATCTGTGTGCGTCGCCGAAGGGCGAATTGAGCTAGGATCTGAATCGTCTTGACGGCGCGCTTGGCCGCATTGGGTCTCGAAGAGAAGCAGTACCTGGTGAAAGTCTGCATTATGGGTCAGCTTACTTCGAATGATGGTAGCACGAAAGGACCATCGCCGAGATAATCCTTGCAATAAGACGACGGCGGGGTCGAGCCACCTAGGACGACATAACCGTCGGGTGGATAGCCTCATCAATGATGTCAGCTCAGACAACGCCGAAGAGGACGGTCTGGCTGACCAACTTGAGGAGGGTCGGCTACGTTGTCTTTGATGGAGTCAGAGCCGGTATGCAAGGTTGCTGCGTGTCCACCCGTGAGCGCAACTACCCGTACATGAGCGTGACGCTTACCCTTGCTTTCAGTGTTCGTGAAAAGCAGCTGCTCGGGCAGAGCAGTCTTGCGAAGCTTCGCAGCAAGCTCGAGATCTGCTTGCTCGGCCTTGAGTCGTGCGAGTCTCGATTTGGCTGCCTTGAGGGCCTCCTTCAAATCGTCGACAACGAGTTGTGCCGCGCTGACTTTGTGACGAGCGTCGAGGAGCTCGTGAGGCTCGGGGATTTCCAGTGAAGTGTCGCTGTCGTCGACGATCTCCTGATATGTCGCCATGACGCCTGGAAGCGTGACGCGCGCAAGGTAGACAGTCCTCGAGGGCGCAGCCTGGCTCGCTCGCTCGTGAACGCGCATCACGTGGATTGTGGTTTTGACATGTCACCGCGGCAGAGGACAATTTGCTGCACTCTTGCATCTGTCATTCTTCCCTTCTAATATCTGCGCGAATAGCACTCTCTTGCGCAACGCGCCTTGCCGAACGAGTCGCAAGAGCGGCTATCTGACATGTATGGCCCCGACCGACGTTTCGACCAGCAAGTTTGGAGGTCTTGCGTTTGATTAGCAATAGAATAGCTGCTCCTGGACCGCTACAAGGCATCTTATCTATCCATCCGTAGACCGCAGCGAATCGGCATCTGAAGGACGGCAGACGACCAGTATCAAGCTATCGCGCAGCCATCCTGGAAGGAATATCTTAAGCCTCAAACCGCCAGTCGAGCCTTGCAAATCTGATGCATTCATGTTCATTCCCAGCCGTCCACGCATAGCTGTGTCCGCTGAAGCGCATGCGATCGATCGAGCAAAAGGCGCGTACAGGACAGAAGAAGGCTCCTGCCATTGGTGAGTCTCGACGCGATATATTCCGACACTGTGGCTGCGTTGATCTGTCTGCAGTCGCCTTGACGTTCGAACAGTGAGCAAGAAGCAAGGCGGATGATTTGATAGCCACTGACATCTCGAGCGGACAGCGGCGGGCTATAGCGGACTAGCGCGCTGGCGACGCGCCACATCTCGCTCGAGCTTGCTCACGCTTCGTGTGACCAGATGTTCAGCGCAAAGAGCACGAAAGCTAGCTCAGCGATCGATGCCAAGGGAATCTCCTGAAGAGCTGCGGGACACTGTCGGCCCTCGGACATTGCCAGAGTAAGGGGCAACGGACCGGCTTCAACTTGAGACTCAGCTGAGCCCGCCCATAAGAAGCCNGTCAGCTGGTCTGGTCCCGATACGAAGGTGCTCAAGGGCTTCTTGATCACCACGACCGAGCATCATCCAGTGGTCATCGCTAAAGCTCGGGTCCGGCATTTGCACTCGTCGGATCGGCCTGATCAGATTCCCCGTTTGGAAGTCAGACTGGGTCGGAGGGTGGGCCTCAGGCTTCACGGCTCATAGCGCATTGCATTTGTACGTCACCGAACGAGCCGCGAGCCTCGAGCAGTTCGCTCGCCTCTATATGAGTATCTCGTCCCGGATGATGTCTGGAGGAAGACTATCAGTCTCGCTCAAAACAGACAATGCTGGTCATACTAAATACTTGGACTTCACCAGAGTGCAATTCGACACGCAAGCAAAGGCAGCATATCCGATTGCTGGACAGCTCACTCAAATCTCGTAGACGAACAAAGCACANCNTTGAGGAGCCTGGCGCGCTCNANTATCACGCGCGCAANGTAAGCGCACAAGCAGACGAANGGAAGCGCATNNTGCATGTNGCAGTANTGCGAAAGATCGTCCTGAAGCTGTCTNAATGGCCGCCAGAAGCTGTACGATNGCGAGCGTATAAGCAAACAATGTCTAAGTCAGATTGCCCCTCGTTGTCGTACAATCTTTTAGAATTAGCGAAAGCTGAGTTGACTGGGTCGCCAGAGGAAGTGCTGGCCTTGCAACCTGAGCTCGCATGAATATCGGGCCGTCTTAGACCCGTGGCGCGACCACAGCCTCGAGCGTGATAGTGTCATGGATCGCTAAAGCTCGAGTCACAACACTTCTTGCCGCTCGACTGACGCCTCATTCGGTCAAAGACGATACGCAACAGAACTGTAGCGAGCAGGAGTTGTCTTAGTCAAATGCTCCCCCATGTTTTGCAGTCTTGTCTGTCGGCGAGGGCTGGGTTGACTAGATCGCCAAGGATGACTATAGCTGAAGTCGAAGAAGCGCGGGGTGGAGTGCGAATTCTTGAGGCGGAAGTTGACCGGCGCGATTTCTTCGAATCTCGTGACTGCAGCGCGCCACATGTTCCCCACTTTGGCCGATTGGCTCCCGCGCCAGACGCCTCCGCGCCTTGCCGACCATGAGCCAATGAAACCTAAGATCGCCTTCTCATCGTTCCTGTGCACTCGACATATTCTTCAGCGGCTGGTTGTATCGTCGCACTTCTCGTGCAAGAACTGCATGATAGGTAGCGCCGAGCTCCCGCGCTCCCCGAATCCTCTTCTCGAGACTGATTGCCGCTGAAGCCGGATGGCTGCTGCACGGCAGGCCTCGTGCATTCTCGTGCATGCCCTCATGTACGTCCTTCCCGCCGTCACGATGGGTTCTGCAATTGAGAAAACGGCCCAGACTTCCCTAGGCTCTTCTGACACAGAAGGACCGTCCTGCCGGCGTCACTCTGGTCCCCTATGCCACACGCGGAGAGGCTTCGGGATCGATGACGCCCAGCGGCAGATCAACAATGTTTGCCGAAGTATGCCGACACGCAAAGTCTGCCATAGCAGGGAAGACGCCAGAGCAGAAGGTGCCGGGTATCGATTTACCATCTGCAACGGGACGCGATCAGCTCCGTGGCAACCCTAGCAGGGGGCATGACTTACCGGGCACGCAGCTTACGGACAATGCCTCCTCCTGAAGGTCGAAAACGGCACGATGTTCGAGTATGCTCAGCTCGACGCCCCAATTGAAGCGAGCGTAGCAGCAGCGCTTATCAATTTCAGACCATGCCGGCTGATTCGGGCCAGCTCCTCTGCTTAGCCCGTAAATCTGCCGCTCGTCCCATCGAGGCAAGCCTACCGTGACCATACTTCGAAGAAAAGCGCTGGATTTGATCCGGACAGTCTACTCGAGAGGTAATGGACTCTCCTTGCATTGACCAGATCAAACTAGCTGCAACATGAGCTGTTTCATGAGCAAACGGCCGAGGACTGACTGTGAGCCATTGCGTGAAGTAGGGCGGGTCAGTATACTGCACTTTGCTGATGAGAACAATAGTGACTGCAGCAGGATCGGTCTCCGTGCTATCGTATCGCGATTGGCCGTTCGCGTGCACGATCTCACACATGCCAGCAGCTCGAGCCATGCAGGAGTAGGCCTGAATGATCGGCAGACGGTCTTCCGGCACATCGTGTGCGCTCACTGTCGCATGGACTTCTTCGCACCCCAGGATCATAGGCCTGTAATCTTTGCACTCCGTCGAGAGCTGAAAGTAGCCATTGGGTCCGCAGACGATCCTGGACTGCGTGGGCTTATCGATGGTGAATGAGTCTGTGCTCACGCCGAGGGTGACGCTGACGGTAGTGACACTGCGACAGCAGGTACGTTCTTCCCGAGTCCAAGCAGGTTGTGCCCAGCCTTCTGGACCGATGATGTTGACATCGAGCTGGGCAAAGACGTGTTGGCCAAAGCGAAAGACGTTTGTCAGTCTGACTGGACCAGTGTTACTTCGTTCGAGGAGCTTCCACTCCACTTGATCACCCTTGGCGACGACGACAACATCAAGCGTTGTGCCTGGCACGAGTGCTGTTGTACGAGTCTGGCAGATGCCGTCTGCCTGTGCGACAAGATGGTAATGCATCGCGAACAGGTCATCGCTTGCCGTGGACGATGTTATAGCCAGCTTCTGACCAAAGTAGGCGGAGGCGACATGCACAAAAGTTGTCGAGAGTAACGAGGACAGAAGAAGAGGAGGGTACATCGAGCGGGCTCGGAGCGCTCGCAGGAGGTCTGTCTTCAATCTGAGGGAAACTGCTAAGCGCGCTCGAATTCGCCTCAGAGAAATTCTGTCGATTGCTTGACGACCTGAGAGCAGTCAAAGGTAGACCGACGACCATGAGCTCCAATCACGAAGATGAGGACGACGATGGCATCAATGCCATGCGAGCGAGGTTGCAAGAGATGGAAGCAGAGCGAGCAAAGATTATGGAGATGACCAAAGCATCCCATTCAGCTGCACCCGTCGCCGGTTCACCCGCTGTTGCGCCAGCTCAGACGTCTCAAGGCTGGTCGACACGTTGTCCAGCTCGAGTAGCGAGCTGACACCAGTGACCAGCAGGACAGGCGACTGAAGACGAGACGGGCGATGCCAGCATGACCGAGGAAGAGCGTGAGGCTATCGATTCGAGGAGTATCTACGTCGGCAATGTGAGTCACCCCACACCTTTTGCAGATCTGATAGCTCATGACGCATGGACAGGTCGACTACGGTGCAACACCCGAAGAACTACAACAGCTCTTCAAAGACTGTGGCACCATCAATCGAGTGACGATCCTGTGCGACAAATTCACAAGGCACCCCAAAGGGTCAGCACACGTACCTCCTGTAGCATGTCAGGTGCTGATGAAGTATTGTAGGTTCGCATATGTCGAGTTCTCAGAGCCAACATTCGTAGCCAATGCCATCTCAATGAACGAAACGCTCTTCCGTGGTCGCATGATCCTCGTCAAAGCGAAACGGACCAACGTGCCCGGCATGTCTGCGCGAGGCAGGGGACGCGGCCGCGCGAGAGGCTATCGGGGCGGTGGTCGGGGAGGCTACTACGGCTATGACCCGTATTATCGGCCGAGAGGGCGAGGAAGGGGCCGAGGAGCAGCATTCTGAGAGAGACTCATCCTCATAAAAGATCAGAGTTTGCTTGTACAATGTATCATCTCAGCCCGCTCAGCTCGCCATCAGACCTGACCGTCTCGACAGTGAGAAAGGAGAAAGCGAGCGCACGACAGAGCGAGCTCAGGGCATGCTGCATTCCTGACATGATTCTAGTACGCATTACGCTCTGTGAACGTTAGTCGGAGAGTTAGCGAGTGGTATACGAAGCGCTCAATGAGCTCACGTGTAAGTCGAGGCAGACACATTGCCTCCTCTGCCGGTCCAGTTGGTGTGGATTGCAGTGCCTTCCTTGTACTTGTCGCCGCAGAACTCTGGCAGGATCTGGTAGGTATGCTGCAAACCTCAAAATCAGGACCATGACTGCTCGTGATATCATCCTACATACTGCGCCAAAGTAGTCGCGCTGGGCTTGCAGAAGCGAAGCAGGCAAACGCTCGGTGCGGTAGCCATCGAAGAAACTGAGCGCAGTGCTAAACGCAGGCGTTGGGATTCCCCACAGAGCAGCCTGGGCGGCAATTCTTCGCCAGCCGGGCTGTGCCTTGTGGATGGCAGAGTTGAAGAAATCGTTGAAGAGCAAGTTCTCTAGTTCGGGCTCTGCCTTGAATGCCTTTGTGATATCGGCCAAGAAGACGGATCGGATGATGCAGCCGCCTCGCCACATGAGCGCGATGCCGGCATTGTTGAGCTTCCAGCCGTATTCCTTTGCAGCTTCGCGCATGAGCATGAAGCCTTGGGAGTAAGAGATGATCTTGGAAGCGTAGAGAGCCTGCTCGAGATCGTCGATGAACTGCTGCTTGTCACCTTTGAACTCTTCCTGTGCAGGTCCGCCGAGCTTCTTGGAAGCGCGTGTGCGTTCTGCTTTGATGGATGATAGGCATCGAGCAAACACAGCTTCGCCGATGAGCGTGACGGGCATGCCCATATCGAGCGCATTGATAGCGGTCCATTTGCCTGTGCCCTTTTGGCCGGCCACATCGGCAATCTTGGTTACAAGCGGTGTGCCATCTTCGTCGTTGTACTTGAGGATATCGCGTGTGATCTCGATCAAGAAGGAGTCAAGGACACCCTTGTTCCAAGTAGTGAAGACGTCGGCAATCTCTGCCTCCTTCATGCCGAGACCGCGCTTGAGGATATCGTAGGCCTCGCAGATGAGCTGCATGTCACCGTATTCAATGCCATTGTGGACCATCTTGACGTACTGTTCGCCGCGAAAATAGGCACGTCAGCGCATGCTATCGACTTTCGAATACGGACGGACGTGACCAGCGCCTTCTTGGCCGACCCAGTCACAGCAGGGCTCGCCATCAGATTGAGCAGCAGTCTTCTGAAAGATCTCTTTGATCTCGGGCCAGGCGGCATCCGATCCACCGGGCACTGTTGCTGCATATCAATATAGTTTCATAGCACGTACGCAGAGACTGACTGAGTGATGGGCCATGACGAGCGCCTTCTTCGCCGCCAGAGACACCCGAGCCGACAAAGAGCAAGCCCTTGGCCTCGAGCTCCTTTGTACGCCTGTTCGTGTCCGGGTAATGCGACTGTCAAGTCGTGACTACTTGAGCTCTGCTTGTGCAGCTGCGCAAAGGACCCACGTTGCCACCATCAATGATGATATCGCCCTTTTCGAAGACCTCAAGGAGCTGGCTGATGAAAGCGTCGACGGCCGGACCTGCCTTGACGAGGATGATGACCTTGCGTGGCTTCTTGAGCTTGTCCGCGAGCTCCTTGATGGCTATCTCGACCCGAGCATTCAGCAGAGTTGCTAGCAATGACGCGACATGGAAGCTCACAGTGAGCGCCGATGACGTTTGTGCCCTTTGCTTCGTTTCCGAGGAAGTCGTCGACCTTGGAGACCGTACGGTTGTACGCACAGACGGTGTAGCCTTTGTCGTTCCTGATTGCGTATAGACATGGAGATTAGCTCGCTCGGACTGGTCTGAACCGTAAGCTCACATGTTCAGAATGAGGTTCTGGCCCATGACGGCCAAGCCGATGAGGCCAATGTCGGCACTGGCAGCATTGACATGGCACCGGCAGTGGCGGCGTAAAGTAGAGATGCGATCAAAATGAGGTCAGCCGAGGTGCATCGTCATATTGAGCGAATCAAAGGACACAAGAAGGCGGAGAAGCAACCAGTCAGCTCTGTCATGCTAATCCTGACTCCGGATCGGCCACTCGAGAAGGGACCACAAGCGAGGCAAGCTTGAGAGCGGGCAGCTCTTTGCCCCAAGATATGCTCCCAACGCCCGACCGAAGCGAGCGAGAGACTCACACTGCAGTCTCTGACATGATGAGCTGATTCGATATCGCTTTAAGACGCTCTCCGCTCGGTTTATTGGGGTGCGACAGGTTGAAGCAGGTCTTCTCGCTCTCTCGCTCTCTGACGCTATCGCAAAAGCGCGAGAACAAGATGACGTGGCATCGTGTTCATCAGGTGACAACAGTCGGCGGAAAGCTAAAATCTGTCTGGTCCTGATGAGCAGCCCCGTCGACGTTGTAGGCTAGTCGTATGCGTAATCGTATCGCGCTCTGTCTGACTGTCAGCGGTGATCCACGATACGAAGTAAGACACATACACCTGGCGGTGCCATAATGCGCATCTGCTGCGTCTCTGATTGGCCTGGGCTTATCTCATTGCTGGACATAGGCATCAATTGTAGCTTTTGTGTCTGCCAACGAGACCGCGTCAGATTTTAATATGATCCTGAGACGATGAACGGACCTTTGGCACAGCAGCTTGGAAGACTACGCCGCTAAGCTCTGATGTCGTTGCAGCAGTGAATGTGGCGGTAATGTTCATGACATTGGCACGTTGAGCGTCCTTCTGCGCGGTGAAGGATAGCTCGAGGCCGTTGGCGTTATATGCAGGGTACGCCTCTGGCGCTGCCGCAGGAATTTCGTCGTCGCCGCCGAACAAGCCCATGACGTCTGTGTTCGCCTGCTGTCTGCCAGTCGGTGCCGCCGTTGGAGCGGGCGCATCGTTTGACCCGAAGATGTCGGCTAGAAGGTCCTGGGTAGCTTGCTGACTACTTTGACCAGCTGCAGATGTCTCTCCGCCCTGCTCGTTCAACTGACATTAATTGATCGGTCAGCATGGGTGCCTGCTGAGGGGTCAAGGACGCACATCTGCTTCCGGCCGTGTAGACCCGACTGCGCGCTTCTCACTGACGATCCCGATGACGGTGGCTTTGAGCTCGGGCGGTGGCATCCGCTCCAGAACGCCCGAGCGAACGTCGCTCGTTGCGCGTAGCAAAGCACCAAACTCGACAGATCGCTGCTGAATCTCGACATCCACGCTCTGATCGTATCGCTGCATGAGCGTGCCGATCCTGATAAGCTGTGACTGATCTGTCAGGCGCGTGCTGAGTTTCGTTAGGGATGCGAGGACGAATTGTCGAATAGTCTGATTGGCGTAGGGCGATTGCAGAACGATCTCCTCCAAGTCAATGATATCCTGATCAGTCGCCTGTCCACGGAGTCTAGAGGTCAGTAATCACGAGCGTATCGATAAGGCTGCACAGACCTCGCGTAGGACATCGTCCTCTTCAAATGCGCCACCCTGAATAAGCACATCACCAAATTCGCCGATGATCCAGACGCCAGCCAGAGTCAGAGACTCTTGCGAGACGTCTTGCCTCAGCGCAGAATAGAGCTTTTGGACCGTGTAAGCTTGCAGCTCTGGTGTATGCGAGACGAGACGGATGAAATTGCTCAGTACTTCCTCGCGTACGTAGTTGCCAGCCTGTGTCCGTAACGTCAGGGCTGTCAAATTAGCAACGCGAGGGGCGTACCAGTTTAAGCACGCGTAGGACAGTGTCAATGTGCCACCGCCTGTTGGGCGCGAATCGTTCGGCAGCAAAGCAGATCTGAGTCGTCATGCCGAGCTTGAACTCATTGTCTGCGACCTCCAGGAAGGCAAGCAGTTCCCTCGTGAGTACCCGAACGTTGGCGTCATTGATAAGCGCGTAAGACAGCTCGAGCGCTCTCCGTCGGATTGAGATGTCCCCATCGCGTAGACAGTCTAAGATGATGGCGCGGTGCCTTTGCACGGCGTTGGTGTCCATCGCGACAACTTTGTTCAGCGTGTTCAGCGCGACATATCTGCGTAGCCGTAAGCAGTCACACTGGCAGCAGCGAGCATGGAACCCACCGGATATTGTTGTCTCTGTTGCCTAGGAATTTGCCTAGAATATTGATAGCCATCACACGCAAGCCAGATTCCGCTTCGATATCGAGGATAGTGAGCACCGCTTCGTAGAGAATCGAGTTGCCGACGTTCTTTGTCGATTCTGTATTTGTAGCCACTTGCGCGAGGATATCGTTCATCGCTTCGGATGAGACAGGATCATCCTTCCCCAGGAGGCGCAGCAAGCGCAGTATTTTGACCTGCAGGAACGGGTCGGTGATGCCGCTGACATCGTGCTCGGGCGAGTAGCCCGTCGTGACGAGGGCTTTGAGATGTCGGACAAGGAGCGGCACTGTTGCTCTGAAGCTCTCCAGCGCGTTGGGATCCAGTGCACACATATCTGTGACGAGCGTGACGCCGCAGAGTAAGACGCCGTGATTGCGATCGGAAAGTAAGGCGCTGGCTCGGTCTATGAAGTGATCAAGCAAATCTGGCACTTTGCGCACAATTCTCATAGCACATAGCGATGCCTTCAGGCTCACGTAAGTCCTCTGGGCAAGTCCTGACTGTCGCAGCTTACCTTCTTGCGTATGTAAGTGTTATTGCCGCCCATAAGCTTTTCAACTTCGTTCGATAAGTCTCTTGCCATCTCTTCTGATGAAATGTTGGCGAATGTGCAGAGCGCGAGACCGACGATGTACATGTTTGCATGGTTCATGTCACTGTGAGCGGGTCCAGTCAGCTGATGTGAAGCCTGATGAAAGGCGCGTCGCTTGCTTCTTGAGGGAATTGGTGACCAGCGTCAGAACCTCTTGATTCTCATCGAGCAAGAGCATGATGCCGAGATAGCCAAGTCGCTTGTCTGCAAACTTTGGACTCGCAACGAGCTTGAGGCATTCTATTTGACCGAAATGGGCAGGATAGCCCAGCATGTGAATGTACAGCAGCTGTCGCGCTCGTGTGAACTTTTTCAGCGGTCGGGGAGGCTCATGCTGACCTTTGCTATGTTGTGATGACGGGCGAAGCTATCCTCTTCCTTGAACGAAGTACGGATAGCTGCCGATTCTTTCTGTATGACCGCCCGCTCATCTGCGATCGTCTTGGTCGCGCGCTGCACCGACGTAGGTCATGTCAGCTATGCGATGCGAACAGACAGAGCATGAGCAGCTCACGATGGCCTTGATCAGGGCTGCAGGAACACATGACACAGGTCGCTTTCGTTAGCCACGCGTTTGCCGGCGATAGGAAGCTCGAGCTCACCCTTGAGGTTGTAATACATCCTGACGATGAGATTCTCAAGCCGCCCAGTGGATGAGGGCCGGTCGACAGCGGCGAGTCAGGCGAGCGCAGCTTCGCACTGTTGCAGGCAATCGCAGGCGCCGCGACGAGCTGTCTTCTCCACTTAGCGGGGAAAAAGCTCGCGTCGCCCTGGACTGCTGGACTCGAGCCTCCGACAGGCCAGCTGGAACATGGCGCCAGCTCGCGGACCGTCGTCTAGCGTATGGCCTGCCGATTCTGTCAAGGTTCCTCCTCAGGTGCTGCAGCACACTTCACGAGCTGACGCGGGCTAGCAGGACGTGGCAGAGTCATGCGGCATCGCCAATCTGTCCGACGAAGTGGCTGCTGCTCTCGCTACGGATGTAGAGTACAGACTACACGAGCTCGTCGAGGCAGGTGTGATGGATTGATACAAGTACCGCTGTAATGAGTGTCTTTCTGCTCGCAGGAAAGTCTCAAATTCATGCGACATGCTAAGCGGACGAAGCTGCGGGTGGACGACATTGACTATGCGCTCAAGGCTCGCAATGTAGAGGCATGTCAACCTATCTGAGTATCAGGGCTGTGTAGACTAATAAAGATGTGGTCATGCAGCCGCTCTACGGCTTCCGAACCAATACGCCGCTTGCCTTTCGAAAGACGACGACAGCGACGGGCACGGTCTATTACGTCGAGGATGAGGAGATCGACCTCAACAGGATACTGCACGCTCAACTGCCACCAGCGCCACGCGATGTGAGCTACACAGCACACTGGCTTGCCATAGAAGGGGTGCAACCAGCGATACCTCAGAACCCGTCTCCTGCAGGCAAGGCTTCATGGCAGCACAGCACGAAGCAGCGGGCTAATGCAGTGTTCACTCGCAGAGATACGAGCATTGCAGACACCGCATCTACATGCCAATGCCTTTGGCAGTCGAGCCGGCGGCTTTGCATCCCAAGCGCCGAAAGTGCCGACAGCCAATCCAGACGATGTGCGACCACTCGTCAAACATGTCCTCTCGCGCGAGCTGCAGCTCTACTTCGAGCGTCTCGTTGCCGCTGCGACGTCCGAGAGTGACGAGACGATGCGGGAAGCTGCACTCGCCAGTCTGCGAGGCGATACCGGCATCGGACCGCTCGTGCCTTATCTCGTGCAGTGGAGTGTCGAAAAGGTATCTCCAAGTCTTACGACTGTCGTTTCGTCTGACATAGCGAAACCCAGATTGCACACAATTTGCGAGATCTCGTGCTGCTCGATCAAACACTGTCTGTCATTCATGCACTCATCGATAACCCGAATCTTTTCATAGAGCCCTACGTACAGTGGCCGACCTTAGCTCATTACAGAGCTGACATGGTGCGATGCTGCAGCTGCATCAGATCTTCCCAGCGGTCTTGACGCCCTTGCTCACGACCGTCCTCGGCGATGGCTCGGCAGTCGCATTTGGCGCAGCTCAATTGCACAGTACAGACCTCCGTCAGCACGCAGGGTCACTGCTCCGACTGATCATGGACCGCTACGCACATGCTTATCCCGCCCTGAAGCCTCGGATATTGCGGGCACTTGTCCGTGCATTGACTGAGCTGCCCATGCTGCCCTCGACCGCAGAAGGCGAGCTCAGCGAGCGGGTGAGCGTAGCCGCCTCTATCGGCACGCGGTATGGAGCAGTCTTGGGCATACAAGCCATGGGCACGCAAGTCGTTCAGAGTATCCTGGGCAACTCGCAACATCTCAGGACAGTCAGCCAAGCCCTCGGAGATGCCAGTCAGGATGCTACGGCTGCGGTGCAAAGCGACATTGAGCACTGTGCGACCGCTCTACAAGGGGCTCTCAAAGCAGGCTTCGAATCAAGCTCAGAAGAGACACAAGCCAGCTCAAAGAATATGCTTGACTACTTTGGCGCATTTTTAGGCAAATTCCTGGAAGAGCGGGACGGACAAATGGCAGCTCAGCTGTACAATGCCATTCGAAGCCATAACGATTCGCTTGCTCAGCTCAACCAGATCACCCAGGCTGCCAAGCCAAATGGCAACGCAGCAGACGAGGAGGAAGATGCGATGGAGACCAGCTAGACTGTGCTGTATCGGCCAAACGTGTTGCTTGTAAGATACAACGTGACAGTGTGACGCAGTCCGGACGAGGGTGGCAGTGACTACTTTGCGGATCCTGCCGCACCGACAATTGCACCCTGCCACAGGAGTCTGTTAGCTCCATCATGCATAGGACTAGCTCGGATGTACCATTGCAATGATGAGCTGATTGATCGTATCGAGATTGCCAAGAGGTTGTGCGTCGATCTGTGCAGTTCTCGCGTCCTGCGTGACTTGCGGGACGGCGGACGAAGTAGACGAGGGTACGACAACAATTGATGAGGAAGACGCTCTGGTGCTCGTCGTGGGAGCAACATAGACGCTCGAAGGTGCTACGTAACTCGATGTCCATTGCTGTTGCTGTTGTGTCGTTGCGGGCGGCGTGTAGGTTGACGAAGGGGGAGTGTAGTAAGATGTGCTGGGCGTGTAACGTGGCGTGGTCGAGCTGGCAGGCTGGTCGTCGCCTCCGCCACCCGCTGACCAGGTGATCTGGATGACCCCGACGGATTGATCGGCAAAGTAGGAGAAGAGCGAGGGCGAGAGGTCGAGCGCGCCATATGGACAGCCCGGGCAACTGTTCTGCCTGTATTAGCTCAGTCCACTCTGAGATTGCTCGAGTATACCTGTCTATATCAGCAAAAGTCAGCTCTACGTTCACTTCAGCGGAGAGTATGTGCTCACCCTGAACGGTGGCCTGAGTAGACTTGCCGCCGTAGGAGATTGTGATTGTCTGACCGCACCAGCCGTTGTTCATCTGCTGCTCGTTCATTGCGACGACCTGTATGATAGATGTGACGATCAGTATCACCAGAAAGCCATCATAAGGCATCACCCACGAATTCTGAGTTGTACAGCATCGAGCCGCACGAGCCTGCACTGCCAGTCTGAGTATTGTAGAACGTCCCTCTGTCCTCTCATGGGGTCAGATAGGTCCCATGTCCTGCGCATATGAGCTCGCCTTCCACTGAACGCAAACGCAGTCGGTAGTAGGCCGGCAACAAGCAAGATGCCCGTGTTATGCCTCATGTTTGCCTTTGTTACTTGATCGTCAGATCTAGCGCCAGTGAACCCTTCGTGGCCAAACTTGGTCTCACTCGAGCGTGAGGCTGTGGTGCCCTATGTGCTGGGCCTGCTTGTAATGCTTCTCGCTTGTCTCTTGCCTCGACTAGTTCGCAATGCGGCCGAACGACTTGGTTGATATTTCGATAGTTCAGCCGACGCGCGGTCGCGCTTTTGCTGCTCGTTCCTGTCCCCGCCGACTTTGCGAACCTACTGAAAACACTCTACATTCGATACAACGGAGGTGCTCGCAGGCCACTCAAGAATGACGATGCCTGATCAAGCGATATCTTGGGCATTGACGGGCAACTCGTCGACGAGGGTACCGTAGTATTGTTCGATATCGCGCAGGATCTTGACATCTTCGTTCGTGACAAAGTTGATAGCGACACCCTTGCGACCGAACCGACCAGATCGTCCGATGCGGTGCAAGTAATTCTCACGCGCGTTTGGCAGATCATAGTTGATGACGAGCGAGACTTGTTGGACGTCAATACCGCGTGCCCAGACATCTGTCGTGATGAGTACTCGGGAGGCGCCCTGTCGGAATTCGGCCATGATAGCATCACGTTCCTTCTGGGGCATCTCGCCGTGCATGGATCTGGTTGCAGCTGACGTCAGCCAAAGTCTGGGTCGAAGCAAGCAAAGACGCACGAGACAGTAAAGTTAGCCTCGCGCAACTTTTCGGTCAGCCAGTCGACTTTTCTTCGCGTGTTACAGAAGATGACAGCTTGAGTGATCGTCAAGGTGTCATAGAGATCGCACAGAGTATCAAACTTCCAATCTTCCTTCTCGACAGCGACGAAGAACTGCTTGATGCCCTCGAGTGTCAACTCGTCACGCTTGACGAGAATTCGGACAGGATCGGTCATGAACTTGGCCGTCATCTCGAGCACATCGTGTGGTAGGGTAGCGGAGAGCAGCACGACTTGTGTATCCGGTGGCAGGTAGCGATAGACATCGTAGATCTGGTCCTTGAAGCCTTGGTTGAGCAATTCGTCTGCCTCGTCGAGCACGAGCATTTTTATATTCCTCGTTCGTAGCGAGCGTCGACGGATCATGTCGAACACTCTGCCCGGCGTGCCAGAGACGACGTGCTGACCGTGCTCGAGCTTCCTGATATCCTCTCCGATCGAAGTACCTCCAATGCAGGCCCAAGCCTGGACGTTCATGTAGTCACCCAGCGCGAGGACAGTGGAGACATGCTGAGTCGCCAGTTCACGAGTAGGCGAGAGCACAAGCGCTTGAGTCTCACGCAAGTTGATGTCGATCGTCTGAAGAGCAGAGATGGCAAAAGTGGCAGACTTGCCGGTACCAGACTGTGCTTGGGCAATGACATCGTGTCCCTTTGTTATCGGTATGATGGCTCGCTGCTGAATAGCTGACGGCTTCTCAAAGTTATAGGCATAGATACCTCGTCTGTCAACCTCACGTCAATACCTGCCGAACTACGAGCGAGAAGTGGGACGAACAAGAGGTCTTCCTTCAAATTGAGAGCATCAAACGTCGGCGCAATCGTCACGCCCGCAGATGTCTCGAACGGCTGACTGCTTGCCAACATCAGGTCAGCAGACTTGGCAGAGCGCAACTGCCTACTCGTCATGAGTCGCCATTGCACGAAGCGGGCTTTGGCGTTGACATTTTTCCAGCCAGATATCGATTCAACTTGCCACGTCATCAACTCATCCGTGTAACAGCCATTTGCTGACAGCGGCGATAGCCAGAGCTCGAATGGTCTTGACGCTGCTATCGCATCATGCGTGATACCAGCACGTTCCACACTAAGACTGGCGCTCGCTCGGCTGTCTCGTGCATGTCGAAGGAGCACGTCTGTCCACCTCAAGCTCTGCGATCGTGCTCAGGCGGCGGATACAACATCAGCTGGATATCTCACTGTATAGCCTCTGGTGTGCACGCCGGACACACGACGTGCGTTGACTGCGACGCGGGCTACGTAGCTATTGCGCCATCCCTCGCCAGCTGCTTATTCCTGGTGTCTCGATGCCGGTAACGAGACAAGTCAGCGCACACTGGGTAACCTTATTAGGCAGCTAATGTGATCATCGCGAAGAGAAGGAGAGAGGTATGGATGAAAGCCACCGACCTTATTACGACAAGCAATGTCGCCTGGCGCGGGAGCCAATCGGCCAAAGTGGGGAACATGTGGCGCGCTGCAGTCACGAGATTCGAAGAAATCGCGCCGGTCAACTTCCGCCTTAAGAATTCGCACTCCACTCCGCGCTGCTTCGACTTCAGCTCTGGTCATCCTTGGCGATCTAGTCGACTCGGTCTTCGCCAAAATAGAAGACTGTATGCCAATGAGGGAACCACTGACTAATGCGACCACTGCTTGCTACAGTGTAGCGGCGTATGGGAAGCGAGTAAGGCTGCAGTCGATCGACAAGGAGTGTAGCGACTCGGGCTTTAGCGATCCATGACACTTTCATGCTCGAGACTGTGGTTGCGCACGGATCTACGACGGCCCGATATTCATGCGAGCTCAGTTGCAAGGCCAGCACTTCCTCTGGCGACCTACCTCTGACAACCCAGTCAACTCGGCCCCGCCAAAAAGAAAGACTGTATGCCAATGAGGGAACCACTGACTAATGCGACCACTGCTTGCTACAGTGTAGCGGCGTATGGGAAGCGAGTAAGGCTGCAGTCGATCGGCAAGGAGTGTAGCGACTCGGGCTTTAGCGATCCATGACACTTTCATGCTCGAGATTGTGGGGGCGCACGGATCTACGACGGCCCGATATTCATGCGAGCTCAGTTGCAAGGCCAGCACTTCCTCTGGCGACCTACCTCTGACAACCCAGTCAACTCGGCCCCGCCAAAAAGAAAGACTGTATGCCAATGAGGGAACCACTGACTAATGCGACCACTGCTTGCTACAGTGTAGCGGCGTATGGGAAGCGAGTAAGGCTGCAGTCGATCGGCAAGGAGTGTAGCGACTCGGGCTTTAGCGATCCATGACACTTTCATGCTCGAGATTGTGGTTGCGCACGGGTCTAAGACGGCCCGATGTTCATGCGAGCTCAGGTTGCAAGGCCAGCACTTCCTCTGGCGACCCAGTCAACTCAGCTTTCGCTAATTCTAAAAGATTGTACGACAACGAGGGGCAATCTGACTTAGACATTGTTTGCTTATACGCTCGCAATCGTACAGCTTCTGGCGGCCATTCAGACAGCTTCAGGACGATCTTTCGCACTACTGCAACATGCAATATGCGCTTCCTTTCGTCTGCTTGTGCGCTTACTTTGCGCGCGTGATACTTGAGCGCGCCAGGCTCCTCAATGTTGTGCTTTGTTCGTCTACGAGATTTGAGTGAGCTGTCCAGCAATCGGATATGCTGCCTTTGCTTGCGTGTCGAATTGCACTCTGGTGAAGTCCAAGTATTTAGTATGACCAGCATTGTCTGTTTTGAGCGAGACTGATAGTCTTCCTCCAGACATCATCCGGGACGAGATACTCATATAGAGGCGAGCGAACTGCTCGAGGCTCGCGGCTCGTTCGGTGACGTACAAATGCAATGCGCTATGAGCCGTGAAGCCTGAGGCCCACCCTCCGACCCAGTCTGACTTCCAAACGGGGAATCTGATCAGGCCGATCCGACGAGTGCAAATGCCGGACCCGAGCTTTAGCGATGACCACTGGATGATGCTCGGTCGTGGTGATCAAGAAGCCCTTGAGCACCTTCGTATCGGGACCAGACCAGCTGACNGGCTTCTTATGGGCGGGCTCAGCTGAGTCTCAAGTTGAAGCCGGTCCGTGGCCCCTTACTCTGCCAATGTCCGAGGGCCGACAGTGTCCCGCAGCTCTTCAGGAGATTCCCTTGGCATCGATCGCTGAGCTAGCTTTCGTGCTCTTTGCGCTGGACATCTGGTCACCCGAAGCGTGAGCGAGCTCGAGCGAGATGTGGCGCGTCGCCAGCGCGCTAGTCCGCTATAGCCCGCCGCCGCCCGCTCGAGATGTCAGCGGCTATCAAATCATCCGCCTTGCTTCTTCCTCGCTGTCCGAACGTCAAGGCGACTGCAGACAGATCGACGCAGCGACAGTATCGGAATATATCGCGTCGACACTCACCAATGGCAGGAGCCTTCTTCTGTCCTGTACGCGCCTTTTGCTCGATCGATCGCATGCTCTTTAGCGGACACAGCTATGCGCGGACAGCTGGAACGAATATAAATGCATCAGATTTGCAAAGCTCGACTAGCGGCTTGGGGCTTAAGATATTTCTTCCAAGATGGCTGCGCGATAGCTTGATACTGGTCGTCTGCCGTCCTTCAGATGCCGATTCGCTGCGTTCTACGGATGGATAGATAAGATGCATTGTAGCGGTCCAGGAGCAGCGATTCAATTGCTACAGTTAAACGCAAGACCTCCAAATTTGCTGGTCGAAACGTCGGTCGGGGCCATACATGTCAGATAGCCGCTCTTGCGACTCGTTCGGCAAGGCGCGTTGCGCAAGAGAGTGCTATTCGCGCAGATATTAGAAGGGAAGAATGACAGATGCAAGAGTGCAGCAAATTGTCCTCTGCCGCGGTGACATGTCAAAACCACAATNCACGTGATGCGCGTTCACGAGCGAGCGAGCNAGGCTGCGCCCTCGAGGACTGTCTACCTTGCGCGCGTCACGCTTNCAGGCGTCATGGCGACATATCAGGAGATCGTCGACGACAGCGACACTTCACTNGAAATCCCCGAGCCNCACGAGCTCCTCGACGCTCGTCACAAAGTNAGCGCGGCACAACTCGTTGTCGACGATTTGAAGGAGGCCCTCAAGGCAGCCAAATCGAGACTCGCACGACTCAAGGCCGAGCAAGCAGATCTCGAGCTTGCNGCGAAGCTTCGCAAGACTGCNCTGCCCGAGCAGCTGCTTTTCACGAACACTGAAAGCAAGGGTAAGCGTCACGCTCATGTACGGGTAGTCGCGCTCACGGGTGGACACGCAGCGACCTTGCATACCGGCTCTGACTCCATCAAAGATGACGTAGCCGACCCTCCTCAAGCTGGTGAGCCAGACCGTCCTCTTCGGCGTTGTCTGAGCTGACATCATGATGAGGCTATCCACCCGACGATTATGTCGTCCCAGGCGGCTCGACCCCGCCGTCGTCTTATTGCAAAGATTATCTCGGCGATGGTCCTTCCGTGCTACCATCATTCGAAGTAAGCTGACCCATATGCAGACTTTCACCAGGTACTGCTTCTCTTCGAGACCCAATGCGGCCAAGCGCGCCGTCAAGACGATTCAGATCCTAGCTCAATTCGCCCTTCGGCGACGCACACAGGTTCGACCCACTTCATCTGGACCTTCTCACGCTCACATTGAGATGCACAGGTGGACACGAGCTCGCAGACGATGCCGGCGCGGGTGATGACGCTGCGATCTCGCTGGGAACAATGCCGGAGCCGGAGGGTAGACAAGGACCTGTACTCATTGCGACCACGAACCCATCAAAAGCGGCTTGCTCCGGCTGTGGCACGCTTTCGCAAGCTTGCGCAGGCATGCACGAGGAGAACGGCAATGCGGTCCCCGCAGGCCTGTCGCCGCCCTATCTAGAGACAAACCCGGAGCTCGAGCCAACGCGTGCCACATCGCTCACTATGAACACTGAACCCACGCAAGCTCCATGTATCGGTTGTGGCACTATCACAACATCTAGAGCCCGCTATTCGGCCGAAGCAGGTGGACAGTCTACACATCTAATCTCATGCTCAGATTGCTATCAAGAAGTGGTACAAGTCTTACGCTCGCATGGCCGTGACAATCAAGAAGCCTTCCAGGCAGCTGGCGATGCTGCAGGGGCAACGAATACTGTGAATTCGATCGAAGACATGCAAGCTTACGGAAGAGTAATGTTTCTGCGCGAATTCAACACCAATGTATTCAAGCTCGCCACTGACAAGATGACTCGTGCCCGCAACGCCAGTACAGCCGAGTACCAGTGTCTGCTTTATGAGTACGCACTCGGCCAATTTGCGCCTGGCCCAAAGGAAATCGAGAAATTCGCGATCCTGCTTGGTGATTGCAAATTCGCCCACGGCAAGTCTTCCATTGCATCATCGTTGGCTGAGGCTCATGCGTTAGCCATCAGATCAAAACGGTCCAAAGACCGCTCAGCTCCTCGTCCGTATCTTCAAGGGTGACATCGTCTGCAGATATGATCGCAACGCTCCATGCTGATCTCAGCTCGCTTCGCAGAATTCTCACACCGTCACACTCGCTTCTTGAGCGGTTCCCGCGAGAAGCGTGCTGCCCAGGCAGCATGGGAAGTTCGCAAGATCGAGGTCATGGTGATGGAGGAGCGAGCAACCTGACACTTGCATTCGAAGAGGGATTAGATCGATGGCGTTTCAGCCAGTCAGAAGCATTAATCTAGATGTAAGACAACAGCACACTAGTAATTCACGAGCACGTATCAGCATGACAATGCACCATTACTGTATAATCTGTGAGCGGTCGGTTGACCCCATGAGAGCGTAGCACAGGTGAGTCGAATCCGCATCCACCTAAGGACTCGTCTGTCGCCTGAGATTTGCAAGGAGGTTCGATGCGCATGCTGGATGAGCCTTGTCGCCGATCACGTGCACACATGCGCAGCGTGATATGCTTGTGGGCGTTCAGACGCAATCTGAATGTAGTCCAGCAAGCAGGGAGCAACATTGTGTGGCGCCGAGATCAGGTCGGGTCTCCATCCGGAAGCATCGGTATTGTTATGCTCTTGATGTCGATACGAGCGGGTTCCAAGTGCGTCCAGGCATCACAACGGTCCGCTTGCATGACTGTGCGTCCTCGTTGGAGGCTGCAGGAGTCGCGTCCTCTCTTGTGCGCTCTCTGATGCGGCACTGTCGAGATCTCGGCCATAGTCGTCTATGCCGAGGTTCTTCTGCCTTGTCTTCCACTGTAAAGCTGGTCAGGTTCGCGCAGGAGATGGTCAGGCGACGTACAAAGATGCACATGACCAAGAGTGTTCCTTGCAGTACCCCGGCTGCTCGCAGAACATCAGACTATGCAGAGATGCGCATGTGATGAACTGACTGATGAGAAAGACCGCCCAGGAGGTCCAGTTGACGCCCGGCCGAACGGCGAGTGAATAGACAAAGATGAAGCTTCCAGGTGTCTGTATGAGCATCATCGGTATGCTCAGGCTGCCGACGAGCCGTGTGCGAGCGGTATGCCAAAGCTGGGGCAGATACTGGCACAGCGCAAGCAAGGTGGCCATGACGCCCAGGAAGGTCGCCCAGTGCCTTATCAGACGAGCAGAGGCGTGTTCACTGTTTGGCGGACTCGATGGCGGTGTATCCTCGGGTATGTCTGAGCTTCTCGGCAAAGTCGACAGCAGCAGAATGGTGACAATGGCACTGATGATGGTATATACTAGCGTGACGACGCCCAGCAAGACAGACAGCCTGTACGCCGGCGAGTAGCTCAACATGGCACCTCGAGACGCAGATGGTAGCAATGCTGAGCGTGGATCGAAAGATGAGCCATCCGACTCGTCAGAACTTGCCGACTCGCGTCGGACGCGCAAGCCTGTCGAAGGCCAGAACAACGCAGACAGGCGTGTCGTCCAACCGCTCTGTATCTTCGGCGAGTGTTGCGCGAGATAACTTCCGAGCGGGTCATTGACTTCTTCAGAAGGCGAGACGGGTATGACGCGAACCCACTTGGTGCGCGTGGGAAAGTAGATGAGAAAGAGAACGAATCTACATGATATTTGACTAAGCTCCTTGCTGTGATGCAGAGGGAATAGACTGACATGAGACTGAACATGATGAACTGAAGGCCGACCTGTATTATGCCGAGAACGCTCTCAAAACAGCTTGACGGCGACTGCAACGTGCCAGTCTGATCAGAGCACATCGCGCGCAGAGCCGAATGTACACGCACCCAGTATTCGCAGCATCTCACGACGCTCCATTGTAGCACGACGACATTGAGAAAGCTGGAAGCGCTCGACGTTGCGCCGAGCAGTAGGAACCTAACCCAAGTCATCAGAACGGTGACTTGAGCGTTCCGCGAGTGTCACTGACCAGGGTGAGATGCCCTCGCCTGTGCCCGTACTGATGATCCGATAGTGCTGCGGTATATAGCTGCCCACGAGACCGAGAATGATGAACAGAGACAGGACGAAAGCGACTGCATCGTGCTGAGGTACACAGTGAGATGGACTTGGCAATTGCGAATCTGAGCTGTCATAACCGAGTGACAGCATCACTGCCACGAGCTGCAGTGCGTTGTACAGCAAGCTGGCCGCTTATGCGTGGCGATATGGTCAGATGAGCTGATTGCGAGGCTTCGAAGCGCGACACTTCGTTCACGCGTTCAGCGCCAATCGGCAGCACGTGCATCTACTACGGCGCATTGACGGCACAGATTCTCGTCTACGAGTGCACCATCGCCTTCAGCACATGGTACACCACATGCATCTCATACAAGACTCAGACGAGCTCAGTCTGTCTCGCACAATGTCAGACACGTCAGACGATAGCAAGGTGAGACACTCACAGTCATCGCCGCGCGACACGACTTCTTTGCAGGTAGGTCGTAAAATTATAGTATGCTCGAACTGCGCGGTCATGCATCTGTCTCTTCGTCAGCTGTGTAGTCCCAAAGGAGCAGGTTCCGATATACCCTTTGATGTCACTGAGAGGTGGGTAGTCTTGTACGATACCTTTGCTAACGAGGTCGTTGAGCTGCTCGCACCGATACATTAGCATCTATGTGTGCCGCTCCGATTCTGTGAACGCACAGCTAGTAGATGATGCGCCTCGCCCGCACGCTCGAGATAACGTCGGCAGAAGGGCAAAGTGCCGAAATGCGAATTGATGACGTTGAGGAGATGCTTTGAGGATTGCAGCCTGAGCGGCACATGCCTGGCGTCAACCTGCTTTGCAAAGTGCGAACATGCTCCCTGAGGTAGCCATCGCGTTAGCCGGCATCTTGCTCGGTCGTCTACGAGTCACGCACGTCATCAAAGACTTCTCCACGGCCCGTGCTGCCGAATGTCTCGATGGCAAAGTAGTCTCCTTCTTCCATCTTGTCGCCCCTCTGACCTCTCACGATGGGCACGTTCTTGCCGCCGTGGATCTGATAAGGGTTGATAGAATGCCCAGACAGATTTCTGATCGTTTTCACTGTCAAACGGGTTAAGCTCGTGCTTTGCCGAATCCGCGAGAAAGCGAACATACCTGGAATCATCTTGCCTTTCAACTCGACCTCGTAAGACTCCATGACTTCCTGAATTGCCGCGCCAATGTCGTTTGTGCGGACGTCGATACCGGCTTCGCGTACGCCAGTATTGGTGGCATCCTTGACTGCTTCCAGCAGACGGTTGTACGTCGGCTCAAAAGTCATTGTGAAAGCCGAATCGACGATACGGCCAGCGACTACATCCACGATCAGCTTCAGCGCGCCTGTACCGAGTGACTGCACAGACCATGGATGCCAAAGTCGACCTTGAGGACGTTGGAGGCCTGCAATACGGTCTTGTCGCCCGGATTGGGGGTGTAGTGAGCAGCACAGTGGTCCAGAGAGAGGCCGGTCGGAAAGCCTATACCGCTCTCCATGCCGTTCTCTTCGATCAGTGCTCGTGTGCCGTCCTCGACCATATGCGCGATTTCGGTCATGGTCATGCCGGGCTTGACGTTGGCGCGGACGTATTGGCGTACCTGACGGTGTGCCTCTGCCGCTCTGCGAATGGCGTTGTAGTTGAATGCATGCGTTGAAGGCTCAGACATGATCTCTTTCTCTTTTGCGCGCATCTCCTCTGACGTCGTCCTGAAGGCATTGCTGATCGTCCAAGCCAGCATCAGCAGCGGCTTGATGGGTGTGACGAGCAGACTGACGCATTGAGATACTCATGGCATTCGCCAATGGGGAATTGCTGGTTGGGGAACATCTTTGTCAAGCCGACTCGAGGAGGCTCAGACTGAGCGAGCGCAGGTGCCTGAGGCACTTTCGAGACGGCAGCCTTCTTCTTCTTGGGCTTCTTCTTCTTTTTCTTCTTCTTCTCTGCCTCGCCTCCGCCGTTCGCACCCTCTTCACCCTCGCCTTCAGAGTCATCGTCCTCCTCGGCATGGTGGCCATTGCCGTTTGGAGCTTCGCCTTCTGCGGCAGGGTGCTCTGCTGCCATTGTCTTGAGCTTGACTTGCTCTGTGCCGTGCCCGTTGGCTGCTTCCAGCTCGACGACACCGGCTTCGACCATCTTGCTTGACCCTGCCGCCAAAACTTTCGTCACTCTCTTTGCTCGGCAGGAAATCAAAAGGCACGCGACTCCGCGAACGAGCGCCAGTGCGGACCGGGCAGTCTCATGCCATGGACGGGCCACAGCCGGAGGCGCCCAACTATGACTCGCTCAGCATCGAAGACAAGCTCTCACACAAGGTCAGACTCGGTGCAGAGCGACAAGCGACGAGATGGTGCTGACATGTTGTTCCTGTGCGCGTCAGGCGTGGAGCGGTCGTCAAGACGGCTATATAGCGCTCGCCAAGGTCCGACTGAGCTTTGTCTACCATGGTCGCCCACTTATGCTCCTAGCGCACAGAGTTTCAGGCTTTCAGCATCAGACGATGATCCCGTCTTTGACATCTTCAACCGCGACGCTGGTCTCATCAAGCGCGCAGTCTGTGACGCTCATGCTGCAGCGCAAGAGCGCGCACTCGAATGTGTACTTGCCTATCTCACCTATGGCCCCGCACAAGCGACTGCACGTTCCCGCGAAACCGTCGTCACCGCGCTCGTCGAGAAATGCCTGGGCTCGGCTCGTGCAGGCACAAAGCTCAAAGCAATAGAACTGGCGCTCGCATACGTTGAGGTCGATGATGGCGCAGACGGCGTCATCGCGGATCTCACGCCCGGACTGAAAGCAAAGCAACCCAAGACTGTTGCAGCGACAGCTGCCGCGCTCAAAGAGATTGTCAAGTGCGTCAGCGTGAGCTCAGCTCGAGTGACGTGCATGCTGATGCTGTTCGGCAGGTACTTCGGTGTCAAGGGCATATTCGCTCCCAAAGTTGTTCTTGCCCTTCTGCCCAGCATCTTTGAGCATCCAGACAAGAATGTCAGGGCAGAGGGTACGCTCCTCGTGCAAGAGCTGCATCGCTTCAGTTGCACTGGTCTCGATGCTGCTCTGTCGTCTCTCAAGCCTATCCAAACGAAAGAACTGAGCGAGCTGTTAGCTACCATGGACTCTGAGGGAAGTGGAAAGGGCTCAGGGCGCGCCACCCGCCTCACACGGGCAGAACAGCGCCAAAGGACGATACGATCAGCCGAGCAAGCCTTAGAAGGCTTTACTGGTCTTGCGGGGAGCATAGACGAGAGAGCCGCATCGCCGGCCATCGTCGCTGCAGCTGAAGAAGAAGAAGACAGCGATGAATGGGAAACAGCCGAGCCTGTAGATGTGCTAGCAAAGATACCCGAGAACTTCGAGACTCAAGTCGTTGCGGTCAAATGGGACGAACGTAAGGCAGCTCTCGAGCCCGTCCTTGCGGCAGCAAAAGTCGTACGCATAAAGCCACTCGACTATAGTCCCGTCATGCGCCTACTCGCAGGCCGCATCAAGTCCGACAGCCAGTACCTGTGCCTTCAACTCTCTGCACAGTGCATACAAGCTTTCGCAGCAGGCTTAAGAAGCGATTTTGCGCCCTACAGACCCATCGTCATGCCCCCATTGTTCGAGAAGCTCAAGGAGAAGAAGCAGTCGATTCTCGATGCTGTCACGTCTACACTCGACGCTATCGCGCTCATAACACCCCTGTTCGAGCTTTTGCCCGATCTGGCTACATACATCAAGCACAAGGTTCCCGCTGTTAAGGAGCAAACGGCAAGGCTCATCGGCAGGACGCTCGCAAAGACGCTGTCGCTGCCATCACCGGGCGACACGAAGACTCTCGCGGCGCTTTTGGTCAATGCCATGGAAGACAGCTGCGAGCCATTGAGGGCAGCTGCGGCTGAAGCCCTCGGCATACTGCTGAAGCTAGTTGGTGAACGGCCCCTTGCAGCTACGATCGACGGTCTCGACGATATCAGGAAGAAAAAGGTCAGAGCAGCTCATGACGAAGCTGTCATCGCCTACAAAGGCACCGGAGCCAAGTCAGCTCCAGCAGTAGCTCCAGCTGCTCGAGCCCAACCTGTAAGAGCCGCGCTGCCCCCTTCGAAAGCGACGAGCACACTCGCGAACAAGGAAAACGTTGCGCCTGCAGCAAAGTCAAACACGGGTGATTTCAGATCAGCCCCGGTTGCCAGGCCGACGCAACCTACTGCAATTCGCCCAGCGGTCAAGGCAGTGCCTGCTATGAGACCAGCAGCTAGCAAGTCGAGCGCGCCTGCCATCGCCGCGAAGCCTGTCGAGCCATTGCGATTCAAGTTCAGCGCTGACGATGTCGAACCATACGCCCAGGACAATCTTCCGCAACAGACAGTAGCCGGATTCTCATCCGCAGCGTGGAAAGACAGAGTCGAAGCGCTCACGGAACTCGAAAAGCTGGTAAAAGAGCAGTCTACCCTCGAAGCCGAAGCCGTAGTGCGCATATTATCCAAGAAGCCAGGCTGGAAGGAGAGCAATATCCAGGTCTGGGCCAAGATGCTGGCGGTCTTTCAGAGCTTGACAGTATGCGAGACATTCAGCAAAGCTTGTATCGCCCTGACCGTGTCCCACGTCTCTGAGAAGCTCAGCGAAGCCAAGCATAAAGCAGCCTTGAGCGCCCTCTTGACGACTTATGCGGAGAAGACTTCGCTGCAGTATGTCTTGGGACAAGCTTACGAACCATTTGGCAAGCTCAAAGCGCCGAAAGCACAAGCAGATGCTCTCGCATGGGTCGATGAAAGCCTGCGTGATTTCGGCATTGACGGCATCTCGCTGCGAGAGCTTATTGAATACCTCAAAACGGGTTTAAAGAGCGCAAACGCAGCAGTGCGCGCTAACGCACAGAAGGCTGTGGTCACATTGCGCCTGTACGTCGGACCAGATCTACGTAGCCGCTTAGAAGATCTCAATGCCACGCTACTCGCCGCGCTTGACAGCGAGTTTGCCAAAGTGGCAGAACAGCCTCCACCAGAGCCTACCCGCTTCAGCGCCGAATCGCAAGGGCCAAGCAAAGCTGCAGCCCCGAGTTTAGCACAACTGGATGCTGAGGAAAGCGAGGCAATACCAAGAGTTGCACTTGATAAGCTCATTCCCGCTAGCGCTCTCGCGCAGCTTGACGATGCTAATTGGAAAGTCCGCAAAGAACAGCTCGAGATTGTGCAGCAGCTCCTAAATGACAATCCCCGGCTACAGCCTTCTCTGGGTCCGTTGCCATTTTTCATCTTTATTGGGTCTGACGCGGCGTATACATATACAGGCGGCTTGCCTGCCGGTCTCAAGCTGCGCTTATCCGATAGTAATCGAGTCGTGCAGCTTCTTGCCCTGAGTTTGCTGGCAAAGCTCGCTATCGCCGTAGGAAAGCCATTCGAGCGGCATTGCAAGATATTCGCGCCACCAGTACTCGCAGCGACTGCTGACGCGAAAGTCAGCGAGGCCAGCTTGGCTGCACTCAGTGCGATGTCAGAATCGTGCGGCCTGGCCGTACTTCTGCCAGCAGTCACGAAAGCTTTCGAGAATCCTAACCCGTCATTGCGAAAGGAGCTCCTTGATTGGTTGCAACCCAGAAGTGCAGCGGCACAAGCCGATCTCAAGCCACTCGTGGCGCCCATCCTGGCATGCTGTGAAGATCGCGCCCCAGAAGTACGCAAAAGCGCGCAGGCTCTGCTGCCTGCAGTCGTCAGTGCCGTGGGACCTTCTTACGTGCACAGTCAGACGACGTCGATGAAACCTGCCACACGATCCACGCTCGCGCCTCTGATCGACGCAGCTGCAGCTAGCAGCAATGCGAACGCTGAGCCCCTCGTAGCAGCGCCGCCCGCATTGGTGCAGATCTCCCCGGTCGTCAAAAGTCCTCCGCGATCGCCAACGCCTGGACCTGTTAGATCAGGTTTGTCAACCCGGCCGGCGTCGATGTCGACCAGACCGCCCCGAGCCAGCCTGACTTCGGGTCTCGCGCCGCCCGCGCAGTCGAGCTTCAATGAGGAAACGGCAGCAGATTTGCCCTGCTTTGCGAGCGGCAATGCCGATGATAAGCTTGCTCGAGCGACGCGCGACGTTGGCTTCGCGAAATGGGGCGTCGATGGTCCATCGAGAGCCGATTTGATCGATTCCCTAAAGCAAGCATTAGCGGGCTGTCTCGAGCCAACTCTCTATGAAAAGCTCTTTCGAGCAGATCATCACTCGGAACGCGATACTTTGCTCGGCCTTGACCTGCTTATCCGACCGCTGGTCCCAACCGAGAACATCATGCAAAGAGACAGAGCTACCTTCCTCGCGAATGCCGATCTCCTCTACAAGTACATTACCTTGCGGCTGGCCAGCACGAGTACGAGCATCATTCTGCGCTGCTTCGACCTATTCGATGCTTTGCTATCAATGACCTCCGCTTGCGATCAAACGTTGTCGGACTATGAAGTCTCTGTTTTCATGCCCAGCCTCGTCATCAAGGTAAGCTCGCGCGAGATGCTTCCGATTGATCTAAAGACGCGTGCAGATCGGGGACGGCAAAGAGACAACGCGCCAGCGAGTGCATACGGTGATAAAGTCGATATGCACTCTACATCCGAACAGCAAGATATTCACGACATTGCTCGAGCACGGTCTCGAGAACAAGAATTCGCGCGTACGCTCGGAGACATTGGAGGAGGTTGGACATATCCTCCAGCGAAACGGGATCAGTGTCTGCCAGCCTGCGCGCGCGCTTCCTCGCATCGCAGTGCTGATCGAAGACAAGGATTCTACCACGCGGTCCGCGGCACTCACAGTTCTTGCAATCGCATATCCAATGCTAGGCGATACACTCTGGAGCAATGTAGGCAAGCTATCAGACAAGAGCCTATCTTTACTCGAAGAGAAGCTCAAGCGAACTCCGACGGGATTGGTCTCGCGAGGACAGAGCTCAAGTAGTGCTCCATCGACGCCGTCGCGCAACCCTACTCGTGCCATCAATGGCACGCCCGCAAGCATCAGGCAGGCATCAGTGTTGCCGGGCTCCTCGAATCGAATGCCGTCCGTCAGCCGCGCAGGATCGGGCTCTCTACCCAACAGCGGAGCTGTGACGCCGCAGCGACGGCAGTCGGTCCAGACAGAGCGCGCAGCGACAGGAAGCTATCAGGAGACTATCCAGCAGGCTCGTCAGCCTGATCTCGACCTCTCGGACATGGACACTTGTGTTGACTGCATGCTCAATCAAGATCCTCAGATTCGAAACTCTGCGCTCAAGGCAGCAGCCCAGATTGCTGCCAACCGACCGGCCGAGGTACTGCCATACGCCGAAGTCGTTGCTGCCTCGTCGACGCGCATTCTGCGCGAAGTGTTCGAAGACTTGTCTGACGAATCGCCCCTACTGACATTGAAAGGCGCCAAATACGTGCTCACATTGCTGAACAGCATGTTTGACAAGGCTATACTCGCTCAAGCTCTCACAGTTGGCACACTCACAAGCATCATGGCAGAGCTCATTCGCCGTCTGCTCGAGACCGAGCCATCTGTCGCTGCAGGTACCGCCATTGCTGGCCTGCATAAAACGTTAAACACGCTCCTTATCCGCGTTTTGTTGCGTTCTGAACGTACCGTGTGTTTTGGGTAAGCGCAGATAGCTGCGACGTTGCTCATATGCTGACACGAAACGTGCAGGGCGCTGCTCGCACTTCTGCTAGACGCTGCTCAGCCCTTGCGGGATCTCGAGGGTGTGGAACTCGAGTTACGTGCCGCGTATGCGGAGCTCGCAATGAAGGTGAGTTCTAATGCTGTATTCCTGATACGCCCCTTACAATGCTGCAGTGCACATGGCGTATAACTAAAGGGCTTGAAGACGACATCAAAGCAGGCAGAATTGACGTCAGTCAGCTCCTGCTCGATGTGCATCTCTTCATGAGCGCGATTGGTCAAGACGAGTGGCGCAGGCGAGCAGCTGACGGGGTCAAACTCGCTGACGGTCCACAGCGTGCGGTCAAGACTATCATCGCTACTACGCTAAGAGTACTTGGCACATCTGTGTTCCAGCAGACTCTACGCATCCCAGATGCCGACTCTTCGCCGGTTCTCGAATATCTCACCCGACAAGCAACGGCCGCAAAGCTCTTGACGCAACCGCTCCCTGTTGCGAATGGCGTCGTCGGTCAAGCAAGCAGCGAGAAGGCTCAAGTAGATCCTCATCTCGAAGCTGAGCGGCAAGAGCTCAAGCGTATCTTTGACCGCATTGGCGCAGCCGACACTCATGCAGCAGGAATCGCGGAGTTGTACGACTTCAAGCAGTCTCATCCGGGCGGGGCTGCTCAGGAGTTCCTCGACAAGACCCAGCCTCATTTCCAGAAGTACATCGCACGGGCGATGTCGAATCTGGCAGACAGACGCGAACAAGAGCGTTTGAGTCGGGACGTAGACTAGATGCATGAATGTTGTCAACAAAACTTACAATGTTGCAAAAGTGTAGAGTCGATAACACGTGAAGCCTCCGAGGAGGCCGATGCCTACAAATACGCCTGCCATCTCTGCTACCAGCCACTTGAAGCGCGATTTGATGCTGCGGCCAGCTTCCGCGCCCAAGACGACTTCAGTCGGCTCTGAGCCATCGGTATCTGTAAGTTCCTTCTCGTAATTGGACGGATCGCGCATCGCAAAATGGGTACGACGAGAGCCAAGCTGCCATGCGACGATACACTGAATGACAAGCCTGAAGAGCGAGACGCGCTCTGCATCCCAGCCAGGTCTCCAGTAGCGACCGAATTGGATGAAGATGCGCATCGAGAAGCGGTCGTACCTGGCAGCGAGCTTACACTTCCAATCCCCTCGAGGCAGACCAAGCGTGTCTGCTAGTTCGTGTCCTATCTGTGTGCGCGAGATCTCACAATTATACTCGACAGGCTTGTAATCTGGCGCACGATTAGATACTGCCGAGAGGATCTTGTAGGTGCTGTTGGTCTCGAGCGAGCGCGAAGCGGCGGGCTCGGTGAAGAGATGGAAAGACATTGACGCGAAAGCCTTCTCGGCCGAATTAAGCGAGGAGAAATGTCTGGATAGCTTATCCTGATCGATGCCGAGATAGAAACCGATGTGTCGCCAAGCAGCCAAATAGGCGAGCTCCTCTGCTGGTGTGAGGGACATGCCATGTTTGCGGCAGACCCATAGAGGAGCTATTGCAAAGCTGCCGAGCGTGGCGCAGAGATCCTCTTGGTTGATGGGGATCCCGTCCGCCTCGCGATCGTATGTCGTGGCTTTGCCTAGTCCGCTGAGAATCTTGACGCGTACCTGCGCATGGAGCAAGCGCACCTTGACAGAGCTTCGCCAGCCTTGTCCACCAGGAAAAGTGCCGTCTGAGCTTGCGGGACGCATGTCGAGCATCGCGTCGAGTATGAATTGCGTCGTCTCTAGCAATCGACGAAAGCAAGCGTCACGGTTGTGATGGGTGAGATAGCCAGTCTGCTGTAGTACGCCGACGAGTCTATCTGATGAGAAGCCTGCGGCTAGGCTGAAGTGGAGGAAGCTCGAAAAGAGGGGCGCCGAGTAGCGCCAAAAGACAGCTTGCCCGGCTGATAATGTTGGCTCGGGTTGGCGTGAAGCGTCGAGAGAAGGTCTATAATCTGCGTCTATATGCTTTTGATGCTCGGGAAGTGCACTGATGTCCTGCGGTGGCTCTCTCGCCACTGCAGCCCAGAATGCAGTCACGTCGGGATGTCGTTGCTCGATCGGGGTATTGGACAGATATTCCTCGATGATCTTGAGGCCGTCTCTCCCTGGTCTGAGCTGGAGATAGCGTACAACATTGTCGGCCAAGTCATCACTCAATCTGCGCCAGGATTCGAGCGTAGGAAAGACAATCTCGTTGCCATCGGCACTGGCTGCATAGCCAAATCGAGTGGCTATCTTTCCCCGTCGCTCCTCGGTATTGAGCTTTCCTGATAGGAGGACCCTGCCGTCTATGGTCTCGCCATGTCGTATGCTGTCGCCGACGAAGAAGAGCTCCGACATTCGGTCGTCGTGCTGGCAGCGATCGTCGTCTCGTCGCGACTTTTGCCACCTCCAGAGAGAAGCCGACAGAGCATGGCAAGGGGCGCAAGCAAGCGGGTGGGCAGTGAGAACCAACAGGCAGTGCGAAATCTGCAGATTGGCACGCTGGTATCGAATGGCGTCATCATCGTGACGCTACTGCTGCGGCCCTCGACACGCTCTGCGTGGTCACTCTTTCGTTATGCCATTACTTCAGGGATAGCACTCTTTCTCTGGCGTCAATTGGCCGGCATGGGCACGCCTAGATACAGCGCTGCCGGGACACTCATCTCTCCGGGTGAAGACCTGGGTCAAGCGGGTCTCACAGCGTCAGTCCATCTCTGACGCGCTCGTGATGACGAGAAAGAGCTGACAAATGTACGCAGGTACATGTTCGATATCATCTGGGTCACATGGGCAGTGCACATCGGAGCGCTACTCACGAGCAAGATCTGGTATCTCTACTTGCTCATACCCGCCTACGTCACGTACAGGCTTGGTAGCTTCGTCCTACCGCGACTGTTACAATATCTGTCGAGCGCGAGTACGCCTGCAGCCGAGCAGGACGGCCCTGCTCAGACGAGCAGCAAGCGACAAGAGAAGTTGCGCAAACGCTACGAGTCAGGCAATGGCAAAGGACGGATACAGCAGCGAGAAGTAAGAGTAGAACGGTGATCTGCATGCATTTTGGATCCTAGACAGCTCTGCCTGTTATGTCGCTCTCGGCTGGACTCTCGATCGCGGCTGCGCTTATCGTAGACGTGAAGCTGGGACAGTGCGATGGCTTTTCTGTCTTTGCTACTGACCAGCTTGTGCAAAAGTCGATGGCCTGCTGGATTTGATCGCTTTGGGGCGAGCCTAGCATATCAGCCGAAGCGCCGCTTGATCTGGCTACTTGGCGCGATCTGTGGTCTGACTCTTGTGTCAGCTGAGGAGCTTGAGCGGACTGCCTGCGCGTAACGAGACCGATGCTGTAGCCCGAGAACCGCTGCACGGCAGGCGAGGGTCCCCTTGCGAAGAGATCCGCGAAGGAGCTCTGATCGATTGATAGGCGTCCGAGGAGAGAGGGCGGCGTCGCGGAGAGGCTGTCACGAGCGGCCTGAATGGCTGTTTGCGAGGCTTCGAGATAGAGCGATGCGAGTTTCTGTCTGAGCAAGCTATTGCGGATCGATACCGGCTCGACAGGGCTCATCGTCGCTTCTCGGTACGTCACAGTGTCCGACGCGAACGGATCGTGCAATGGCAGCACAACGAGCGCGTCCTTCTTGATCAGGGACGACCTGAGGCTCATCAGCAGAGCAACGCTGCGATGTATGCGCGACGTACAGGTAGATGCAATCTGCAATGGCGGCAGATGCTGAGCCGAGCCACATCAGACGAAGCGTCAGAATGATGGCAAAGGTAGGCTTCAATAGGCTCAGAGCAGCCGCTGTGGCTGTCATGAGCGTGCCGAGCGCGATGAGATCGAAATGATAGCTGATCGTGCAGTCCAGGTCGATTCGACCCCGCACCAATGCAACGACGGCAGCTGTGAGTGCACAAAGCAGCAAGAGTAGCACGCTCGTCAAATTCGATAACGCTTTGTGTGCAGCCGGGTTGCTGTACCAGGCCAGGAGACGATCTTGATTGGTGTGATAGTGCACTAGAGCGATGCTACAGACCTGAGCAGCGATGAGACAGACACAGAGGCACAGGACGAGCGACAGGAAGATGATACGTCTGAGCATCAGCATGGGTGGTCTCGTTGCCAGTTCGGTCGTTGCGCCAGCTGACATTGCATAGGCCAGCAGCGCAAGTGGACCAAGTATGCTCGATGCTACATCAGTACTGATACGGTTCGTGGAGGGCACAGCGCCCATTCTGACGAGACCGTCTAGCATACCGGCAAGCCACACGAAAAGGCATAGACCTAGTGAGCCCACGGCGCGTACATAGATGAGCTTGCGTAGCGCATCTTGGCTCGAACGATCTATTGCACTGCTCCCGCTGTCCTGCGCGTGTACTGGCTGAGCATTGTGAGCTTGACGGAGTATGACGACGAGGGACAAGAGAGCGAGCGCCCCAAAGGCTTGCTGCACGCCGAACAAGCCAGCGATTGGAAGCTCGGCCGTCATGGCGCATTGGAGGCCCATGATGCCATTGAGACAATCTGATTGAGCAGTCTGCATCTCTGTCTGGCCGATGATAGCGAGGCTACATGGTCGAGACGGGCAGGCGAAGAGGTCGTACGCGCCGAAGGCATCTCCTCGTCGGTTGCCGCTGCTTGTGGCGTGCGCTCGGTGAGATCGATGACATGACAAAGGAAGGTCCGGTGTGTTGCTGAGAGGGGCACTGCTTGGTTCAATGGCCGTCTAGCAACCATTCGCTATCAGCATGTCGTTGTCGTCGTCGTCGTCGCGTCGCGCGCGCGCAGGCCAGCAAAGCCAGCAGATACACACGCCGTCTACGTACACGTGGGCCATGGCCACGCTGGCGAGCCGAGCTCGGCAGTACAGGCAGTCTCGCAAGCTCATAGAACAGGATGAGCTGCTCAGAGAAGTCGTCTTCACGCTCCAAGGGGCAGACACGGTTCATGTCAAGTTTGACGACTCTACCCTGCCCAGCAAGGCTGGCAAGAGGCCTGGACGACCATTCTCGGGCCACAAAGATGGCATTGGTGGATACGGAGGTCTTGGAGACGATGACGATGACGGCTTGAGCGATACCGAGCTGCCGCTTGACGGAGGCATCACTTTCGTCTCGCACAAGGATGTCAGTTCATGCATGGTCTGCCCTGGTGCACGTGACTGAGAAGGCACGGAACTGCAGCGGAAGATCTCAGCACCCAACGCTGCTGTACTGCACAGACTGGCAGAGCTAGGCTATCTCTATCGGTCCATCACGAAAGCGCTGGCAGAGTCTCAAGAGCGAACAGAGAGATTCCAGAATGATGCGACTGGTCTCGAAGCCGAGCACAGCCGAACAGAGAGCCGACCGGGCGGTCTGATCGAGCAAGGTCTCTGTCATGCCTTACAAGCCCACATTGGCCAATATCAAAGCAATATTGCCGCTCTCGAAGCTCAGATCAATGCCAACGTCGATTCGCCCCTCTTTGAATTCTCGGCCCCTACCGATCCGCCTGACGTACGATCGGAGACCAGCGATGTCGTGACGCTGAAAGGCCTCTTGGCTCGCACGGATTCTCTGGTCCTCAAGACGCGGCTCATGAAGCTCTTTATTGATGCAGCGCAAGGCGGGTCACGCGCTTCATGCGCGGGATATCAGGCTCACTCCTCTTACATTCGAGCAGAGAAGCGAGGCAGCGATCTTTTGACATTCATACAGAGCTATACGACGGGCGGTGACCCGTTTATCGCCAACTTTGCTGCCACCTTTCTCGCAGATGTCACCAGGCCGTTCTTTCGGATGCTGCAGAAGTGGATCTACAGCGGCATCTTATCTGACCCCTTCGGCGAATTCTTCATCCAGCAGCTCGGTATTCAGCCAACTGAGAAGGCTCATCGCGGTCAGAGCTCGACAGCACGGCTCGTCTTTCGAGAGGATCGCGTGCCAAGCTTCATGACAATCGACTTGGCGCGCAAGGTGCGTCCATCTATACCAAAGGGCTGCCACACCGTTGACATGAATCGCTCGCCAGATCTTCTCGACGGGCAAATCTCTCTTCTTCCTGCGTCTTAGCTGTACGGACGATGACGCGCTTCTGCCTGCGCCTCAGGCAGGCGACGAAAGTGAGGGACTTATTGCGGACATGCTACCGAGCTGATAGCATGTATGCAGTTACCTACGCCAATCTGTCGAGGCTAGACGCGCAAGTCGCGACTGCATACGAGTCAGCCAGTCGGCGGCTCTTCACCATCTTTTGCGAGCGGTTCCGTTTGCCCGACCATCTTCGCGCTCTCAAGAACTACATCTTGTTGGGCAGAGGCGACTTTGTCGAGCTTCTGATGGAATCGCTCGGCGCGAGTCTCGATAAGGCTGCCGGATCTCTATATCGACATACTTTGACGGCAACGCTCGAAGCTGCTCTGCAGGGCTCAACAGCGGTCAACGATTCGCCAGAGACGCTCAAGAGGTTAGATGTAGATATGGTAGATACGACGCGATCCGTTATCGGCTGGAATGCGTTTGTGCTCAAGTATCGCGTTAGCCCACCCATCGATACAATCCTCAGTCCTGGCGTGATGCAGCAGTACACGCGCATCTTTACCCACTTTTGGAAGATCAAGCGGGTCGAGTACAGTACGAACATGATATGGACGAAGCTCGTTAGCAATGCGAAAGCCCTCTCGCGGGTCACTCGTCAGTTCTTTGCTCCTCGCACTGGCCACATACTGACTCGTCGTGCATGCAGAGCTACGTAACGACTTTCACAAGGCAAGGTTAGCGGTAGCAGAGATGATTCACTACATTCGCCAGCTGCAGTACTACAACCACCTCGAGGTTGTCGAGTGCTCTTGGCAGCAACTGACCGAGTTTGTACACCGACAAGAGGGCGACCTCGACTCGCTCGTTGCTGCACACCAGACCTATCTTGACCGTCTGTACAACAAGGCACTCTTGCAAGTCACACAGCGACCGACGAGCAAGCTAGCGCCCAACGTAGGCTTTCTCGCCCGTCAAGCTGTGCCATGCTGATTTCGCGCGTCTAGCCCAACGCACTGCTCAAGATGGTCGAAGACTCATTCCTTCCGATCTTGGCTTGGAGGGACAATGCCGTACGCTCTTCCTCGTTGAGCATCATTGGTCGTCCTGATTGACTGTATACAGGAGGCATTATGCGAATGGGCAATGAGGGAGGCAAATTGGGAAGTCAGCCAGGGCGATCATGCTCGAGTGCGCAGTCTTCATCGCGTTTCGTTGCTTGCTGCTGATTACATACATGCAGGGCGTTGCGACACTGCCCGTCCAACGACCATCAGAGGGTGATCTGGCGACTTACCGGCGTCGACTCGACCGGTACTGCCTCGTGTTCAGCAACGCTGTGTCTGGCCTCGTGGCGAGCTTGCAAGCCCAGCCGGACAGCGAGCTGCGCTTGCTTGCTATCCGCATCGATCACAACAAGTTCTACCGCAAGACGTGACACGTGTAGACTCTCTCAAGCCTCTGTTGTCTGTAAAGTTAGGGGGGGGGCGCGACAGCAGCAGGGGGGCACTCGCTCTTTGATCAGCTCGAGAAATTGGCATTTTGCCTTTGCGGTCGTCCCTCTTGTCGTCCATCTAACGCCACCTATGCTTGAGCTGCGGCCGACCTACATCGCTGCAGCATGCAACCGATTTTCGGGAGCAGCCGAGATCAATGCGTCAGGCGAAGTAGCATTCGGGTCTGGCAAGCTCCTCGCGCTCTGGAACGCTCAGGACGAGCATCATGCCGGCGTTCATCATGCTCTGCTCGGCCACAATGCAGAAGTGACCCAGGTCTGCTCGCTCGGTGACGGATGGCTCTCCGGGGATGCTTCAGGTGCGCTGCTCGTTTGGCAACAGCCTTCGAAGGCAGAGGCGAGCACGAGCAACGGATGGACAGCCTTCCCCGTGCTGCCTTCGCGTGGCTCAAGTGTGTGTACATTGGCAAGCTTGATGCTGTCGGATGATATCTGGCTCGCTCTTGCTGCGCACTCTGACGGCTCAGCTTCTGTGCTGTCGTTCACCCTCAGTGCGTCATCAGCTTTCAGTACGATGTTTGAAGCTGAATAGAAAGCAGAGAAGGGCGAGAGACTTGCGCACGAGCTAGTGCAGGAGATCAAGCTGGGCGACAACTTGGCATTGTCTGCGGTCATCGGCACACTACCAAATGGCGCAGGACTGTTGCTTGCGCTCGCTTGCACGGATAATCGCATTCATCTCTTGACGCGACCTATGACGCAAGGGGCTCAGGCAAGACGCTGACCACTCAGCCATCACGCACGCTGATGCTCCGGGGCAGTTTGTGCCTAGTACAAAGCTAGAAGGTCACAAGGATTGGACGCGCTGCCTATGCACCACAGTTGCCACCACCTCAGCCGGCGACGTGCGTCCTGGAGACGTCTTGCTTGCCTCGGGTTCGCAAGATCACTACATCCGCATATGGAAGATCTCGCCTGCACGAATGCAGACGGTCAAGACAAGCTTGCTCGATGACGCAGATTTGGATGAAGAGGACGGTCAGCAAAGGTTGTCAATGAAATCGCGTCTCCTGCACGTCGCAGAGAGCGGAAGGTACAGTCGCTACTGCCGTAGTTACTCTTCATCATGCTGAATTCTGAGCAGTCGCTTTACGTGCACGTCAGAAGCCGTCCTGTTCGCGCATGAGGACTGGGTCATCGGGCTACACTTCAGTCATGTCGCTGCAGCAAGCTATGGACAGCTGCCCGAGCTGCTGTCGGCTTCTGCAGATCGCTCTATGATTCTCTGGCGCTTCGATCAGAGGTCATCGCTCTGGACAAACGTCACGCGGTTTGGCGAGATGTCAGGCACCAACCTCGGCTTCTTCGGCGCCTTGTGGTCCGCAGACGGTCTTGCGGTCCTGGCTCATGGATGGACTGGCAGCTTTCACGTATGGCGGAGGCAAACGTCAGCCGAACAGTCATGGCAATCCGGCGTAGGTGTGTCAGGTCATTTCAGAGCGATCACTTCGCTTGCTTGGGAGCCTCAAGGTCAATTCTTGCTTACCACAAGGTTAGCCGTCGCTGTGACAATGAGTCTCGTTGCTCATATTGATATGTAGTCTTGACCATACAACGCGTTTGCATGGTCCATGGCGGCGCAATGTCGACGGAGCCGCAATAGAGACCTGGCACGAACTGGCGCGCCCACAAGTCCATGGCCATGCCATCTTGACGCTCAATATGCTATCGGGCTTGTCTTTCCTCAGCGGATCCGATGAGAAAGTCGTTCGAGTCTTCGATGCGCCTCAGCCGTTTCTCGATTCGATGCGAAAGCTCGGCACCGTACAAAGCTTCTCAGGGCCAACCCAAGCCAGACAAAAGGGCGTAACATTGCCACCTTTGGGTTTATCGAACAAGGCGAGCACAGACGATGTCGTTGAGCCCGTCTTGCGTGATGCGCCGCCGCTGGAAGAAGACCTGCTCACCACGACACTATGGCCAGAGATTGAGAAAGTCTACGGTCACGGATATGAGATTGCCACGACGGCTCTGTCCCACGATGGCAGATTACTCGCGACTGCATGCAAGGCCAACAGCGCAAAGCATGCGGGCGTCAGGCTATATGATACGTCTACGTGGGCCAGCGTCGAGCCAGTGCTAGACGGGCATGAGCTCACCATACTCGACATGGCCTTTAGTCCTGACGACACCAAGCTGGTCACCACATCGCGAGACCGAACCTGGCGGCTCTACCAGAAGAATGACAAAGGCCAGTTTTCGCTTCAGGCGGTCGGCACCACTCACACGCGAATCGTTCGCGCTTGCGTCTGGAGCAAGGATGGCACATTGTTCGCAACAGCTTCGCGTGACAAGACAGTCAAGATATGGTCATCAGAGACCGCTCAATTGGTTGAAAGTATCAGACTTGCTCAAGCGCCATGCGCAATCGCGGTCTGGCCAAATGCCATAAGCTTCGCCTTGGCGATCGGCTGCGAAGACGGCAGCTGTCACTTCTTTGACCGCGGAAGTCAAACACTGCAGTTGAAGGAAGGCACTGCTGCCGGGCCCATCAGCATGCTAGCATTCTCACTCGAAGGCACTCGTCTTGCAAGCTGCTCAGAGGATGGCATCGTGCGGATCTATACAGTCAGGTCGCTTCAATCTACATAGGTCTGTGATCATCTCAATGCAACAAATAGTGCGCAAATGTCACAGCTCGCATGGGCAGTCAAAATAGGAGATTGCAATCATATTGGTGCTATCGCATGCTTAGCTCCGCGTGATGATCTGGAGCGGTCCAGTTGCGATCAAGTCGATGCCGATGTTGGGTCGAGATGATCCGAGTCGAGTGCCGCCAGCGTCAATATCGGTGAATGCAGTGCCTCGAGCACCTGGCCAATCATCGGCTTGCGCCTAGGCGGGGATACTTCCGACGAGTTGCAACTCAGCTACATGCAATTGGTCATGCCCGAGCGCCCGCAGGCTTGCCGGATGCTGAAGGCTGAGAGTCTCGCCCAGTCCGAGGGTGGCATGAAAGGCGTGGCGCAGACGTGACGAGTGCGAGTGCGAGTCGATGCCGATGTCGATGCCACCCCGAACGGGGCACATTGAGCTGACAGTGTGTGAAGGCGATGAGCAGGTCTAGGAAGAGCATCAAGCGAGTGGTTATGTGCCAACAGTTTCAATTATATCATGAGGCGAGTTGCTATTGATCGACGAATAATATGAGGCGACTTGCTATTGGCCTGGATACGTTCGTTTTTTTTTTCGCGTCGTCAGCCCAATTTGCTAGGGGACAAGCATGTTGCGATTCACAACAGGATACACTTTACAATGCGCCGTGCCAATCGCGCTCACTGTAGCGCTATCATCGTACGGAGCTGCGTCAGGGCGCGATCAAGCCGATATCGCCTGCTTCGCCGGTTCTTCCTTGACCGTGACATATTCGTCTTGAGGTTCTGCGCTTGCCGGCAAGAGTGTGGCAAAAGTAAGATATGACGTATGCCCTCGCAAGAGCGGAGCAGGCTTAAGGTCTACTTGAGCAACCTTTTGGCGTGAACCTGCTCTAGCGACTGTGAATGCCTTGGGCGGCAACTGAGGCATCGCTTTAAGCACAGCGTTAGCAGTGCCGACATTCGGCGCTGGCGGTAAAGACGTGCTTGCGGTTGTAGTGCACAGCGCGCTCTCAACGTCAGAAAGAGCAGGCGAATCTGTATGCCCGTCTTTCGCTCGCTTTGAGCTAGGTGAGCCATCCTCGGCATGGCCGGTTTCTGACTGTTGCCTGTCTTCTCGTTTTCGCTTGGCAGCCGCTATTTGGTGCTCTCTCTTTACGCTCCTGCGCTCCTCTATTGCTTTGATGCGCGTGATGGTATCATCGATGCTTGGCGCTGCCGCCGGACTAGCCTCCATCATCTGTAGCAGTGTCTCGTACATCATCACGTCTAACGCGGCTCACGATCAGCTGTATACCTTCCACAAGTAGACTCGGCACCTTACCAGAAAATCCGTGGGCATTGAGCGCATTGACAGTCTTGGTAACCTGCTCCATGCAGGGACTGTAGCAACAGATACGGCCAATACGGTCATGCTGGACACCAGGTGAGATCCTGACAAAGAAGGATGACAACCAGCATACCTTCATCGCCACTTTGGCAGAAGCGAGAGCTTCCCATGGCGCAGGGAGATCGAGAAAGATGCTGTCGACAGCATCGTTGAGACCAAAGCCGTCCTTGCAAACGTCGCGATGCCGTAATCTGACGCAATCGAGGTTGTTCTCTGCGAATTCGGCTCTGTACGTCGTTGTCAGCCTTGCTTGAGTAACGCTAGCGGTACGATAGACCTTGCGGTTGCGTAGCGCTCTGCATGAAACTCAAAGGAATGTAGCGCGCCCGATTCGCCAAGGATGCGCGCGGCTGTATGAGTGAACGAGCCGCTGCCCGTTCCTACGTCGTCTACTAAGTCTAGCCTGGTGCGGAGAGCGATTAAAGCTGCGCACCTGCTTCGATCATGCTGTCGCCTGGTTTGACGTTGAGCAAAGACGTGACGAACGCCATGTCAGGCATGTAAAGGATTTGAGTGCGATGCTTCAAGCATTGTGTCCTGCTGGTCATGCATGAGCTTCCCTTCGATGATCCGCAGCCAGCCAGGTGATCGCCGACCATAGCTCAGGCGTAGGTCTGAGCAGATAGACGAAACCATTGTTGCGCACGCTAGAGAGCTGCATAGCTTGCATGAGCTAGTCGCTCGCTCGCAAGGCACTGGTGTGAACAGCGTGCCTTCGTTCCATAAGGCTGTCCGATCATGTCTGAGTGTCTGAAAGCGCCGAAGCGGGCCTGTAACTCTGTGCCGGCGGCAATCTTGACATATTGTAGATTCTCGCGAGACTGAGCTGTACAGAGTCAGTCACGACTTGGTGAGCATCTTCGAGCACGCACAAAGTACAATATGACGAGGTCACCTTCTCGCACGAGCTCACTGGTCGATTGGAATGGTTTGACCGCCATGCGAGATGCAAGACATTCACAGGACAGAGCGCGAGCGCGATATCAAAATTGCGGCCATGGGCATGACTACTTGCGAAATGAAAGCGAATACATACAACATTGTCCCATATGAAAGTCTGCTGAGGATTTGCGTGGTCGTTTATTGGTATCGTGGGCCGTCATAACAAGCGCAGAGGGCGGGATCAGATGCTTCAAAATCGCAGTCAAATGCGATCTGGTACTCATCGCAACCAAAGATGATCTGTTCTTATGTCAGCTTCGGCATGCTCTGAAAAACGCACAAGCGTACCGGCCAAGCTCGCTCGACTGCGTGCACGAACCATGGATCAGATGGGTCGCCTTTCTTGTGATCCCACCATGGCGGCACTCGGATGTCAGGACTTGCGCGATCAGCCTGCTCGAAGATTTTGCGACTTGCTTACTGTGACCTGACCGAGTATCTTTCTGTAGGCAGACTGCGCATTCCGCATGATCGCCTCGCGCGATGCAACGACTTGGGCGGACCACGAAGCCTGACAAAGACAGAAGTCGGTCTGTGAACAGAAGCGGTGCAAGAGCGAAATGACCAGCTGAGATGAGCCGCCTTGCCAGCCATGGCCAACGAAGATCCGATAGATTTCATCAAAGCCTGGAATCTCGAGTCCATTGCCGATCACCTGGCTGCGGCTCATCCTGGCCAAACCCCGGATGACGATCGATACTATCTAGATCTGGTCAGTCTTGGCAACGGGTCAGCGGTCTCTGCTTCATTCAGTCACCCTTCGCGTTAGCAGCATTCGAAAGTCGGCGAGGCGCTCGCATCAGAATTCCCTTCGTCGTAAGTATGAAGAAGCTGCTGCGCATATTCGTTATTGTCAGTCGCAGGAAGGCTGGGGACCAAGCTATGTAAAGTCGTGCAAAGGCATCTGCCTGCATCTGCATTGTACTGCTCAGAAAAAGATTGGTAAAGGGGGTCGCTGGCCGCCAGTTTGACTAACAATCACGCTTTGCTATTTCACCTGACATCGATGACGTGTCAGTCTACGTGGCGATCGACACGTGTCAGCAGTAAATGCCGGCAGTGCTGCTGATTCAGTCACACTTCGCGCCTGCAGCATACGAAAGCTGCGACAGTACCGCTTTGACAAGTCCGTCACGGCACGATGATCGATCAGGGCGAGGCGGCTCAGCATGAAGCTGCGATCCGCCTCGCCGTCACATACCGCACTGTACAGGCGATCGTCGCTTAGCTCAACAATGAGTCTCAGCAACGCGTGCCACAGGCGAACGATCCGCGTTGCAGCCTGGCACATCGACTTCGGCGCATCGCGACTGTCTTCCGCGAGCAGGGCATCAAAGTCTCGGCAGCCCACGCACTCGATCCTTCGCCCTTTCGTATGCCTGTCAACCACGTGCTGGTTCCGCTGGAGACGGACCCGAAGAGTGAGTCGTACGCCCAGCATCAAGAGACAATCCGCCTTCAAGTCGGCACTCACCTGCACATCTTCATCGACGCGAGCTCAGACGCCGTTCGCCGTTGATGAGATGTGCGGGTGAGTGCCGACTTGAAGGCGGATTGTCTCTTGATGCTGGGCATACGACTCGCTCTTCGGGTCCGTCTCCAGCGGAACCAGCACGTGGTTGGCAGGCATACGAAAGGGCGAAGGATCGAGTGCATGAGCTGCCGAGACTTTGATGCCCTGCTCGCGGAAGGCGGTCGCGATGTGCTGAAGGCGATGTGCCAGGCTGCAAGGCGGATCGTTCGCGTGTGGCACACGTTGCTGAGACTCATTGTTGAGCTAAGCGACGATCGCCTGTACAGTGCGATATGTAACGGCGAGGTGGATCGCAGCTCTATGCTGAGCAGCCTTGCCCTGATCGATCATCGTGCCTCGACGGCAGCTCGGACGGTCTTAACGGCGGCGCTTCGGTCATCATTCGAATTGTCTCCAGCGTAGGAGTTCGATGGCATTGCTACGCTATTCCTCTGAAGCCAAACTGCTCGTCAACTCTGGCGGAGTACGAGGCGCTTCCGTATGCGCTTCGCATGCTGCTCAAACCGGACCTGCCTGTCGAAATTGACTCAGTCACGATCTACACAGATCTGGCGGCTTGCATCGACAGAGCCAGGAAAACCGGCTTTGTCGAATTGCATAAAGAGGTTGCCAAGGTCAAGCTACTGCTCAAGAAGATCGACGCTCATGCTGATCGCCCAGGCAACGAGCTCAGCGATGGCTACGCTAATCATGGTCGTGCACAGAAGCGCAAGAATGACGAGAAAACAGATCATGAGGCGAACGCCTATCTCAAGGCTAAGAGTAACCGAGGGCGTCAGTCAAGTTTCACGCGAGCCCGTGGCTCGTCTTCAAAGATCAAGCACAGCGTCGGCATGGCGTCAAAGGCGCGATCGAGCGTTGGCACTGGCAGAGGTCATCGTCTCTATTTGTTGCGCTGAGCCCCGGCGCCTTTCAAGGCTACGCGCCGATGGCCGATCCGGTCGTCTCTGCACACACCACACACCCCACACACCACACTTCAAAAGCTCACGTTCGTTTCTCTCAGCCACATCATAAAGCCGTATAATCTGTTGCCCACAAATGAACAAGTGATAGCGAGTGTCTCACATCGAACTGCTACTTGCACGAGCTCATTGGTCGATTGGAATGGTTCGACTGCCATGCGAGATGCAAGACATTCACAGGACAAAGCGCGAGCGCAATATCAAAATTGCGGCCATGGGCATGACTACTTGCGAAATGAAAGCGAATACATACAACATTGTCCCATATGAAAGTCTGCTGAGGATTTGCGTGGTCGTTTATTGGTATCGTGGGCCGTCATAACAAGCGCAGAGGGCGGGATCAGATGCTTCAAAATCGCAGTCAAATGCGATCTGGTACTCATCGCAACCAAAGATGATCTGTTCTTATGTCAGCTTCGGCATGCTCTGAAAAACGCACAAGCGTACCGGCCAGGCTCGCTCGACTGCGTGTCCGAACCATGGATCAGATGGGTCGCCTTTCTTGTGATCCCACCATGGCGGTACTTGGATGTCAGGACTTGCATGATCAGCCTGCTCGAAGTTTTCAGTGTTGCAGAGAGACCCTCCGACTTGCTTACTGTGACCTGACTGAGTATCTTCTTGTAGGCAGACTGTGCATTCCGCATGATCGCCTCGCGCGATGCAACGACTTGAGCGGACCACGAAGCCTGACACAGACGGAAGTCAGACCGCGAATAAAGCGATCAAAGAGCGAACTGACCAGCTGGGATGAGCCGCCTTGCCAGCCATGGCCAACGAAGATCTGATAGATGTCATCAAAGCCCGGAATCTCGAGTCCATTACCGAGATAGCCTTCGACACCATCCTTCATTTCGATGTAGGGCCCAAATGACATGAAGCGCGTATTCTGACGCAAGAGAGCGAATCTGGCGCCCGCCATGTTGTTCCAGCCAAGATGAGCTTGCAGGAAGATGGTATGCTTCGCCATTGCGCCCGAGTGCTGTGCCGACCGAGATCGAGGGATGTCAGGATTGAGCCAGCGCTCGGTGGCATCATAGTGCTGCAATATGTGTGAGAGATACGTTCCGCCTTCTCTGCCTCTGTTCTCGAGTTGCTGAAGCTTGTGAGGATGATATTCCATCGCTAAGGCCGTCAAGTTTGCATCTGGCGCCTTGACATAGAGATGTAGCTTTGGATTGCGGAGGTAGATGGCAGGCGCTGCGTTCAATGCAGCCCACAAGACGTGTATTCTATCGAGCGGCTCGTCGTAGTATGCTACGACGACATCGAGACTGTCGTCATACCCGTTCACCCAAGCGCGGGTTGTCCAGAGCGCGACAGGAAGCAGCGCAGCTATGAGCAGTGTAGCGAGCGCAGGCCATAGCTGCTGACTGGGACCGGATGCCAAGACTGAGCGGGCCGAATCGAGCAGAACGAGGAGTCGTTGCCTTGTGGCTGATGCGATACTACTTGCTTGCTCCAGCCGAGTCTGCCTGGCGGGCCTCTCGCCAAAGTCCAGAAATTCCTCGCTTGCATTGGGAGTCTTTGGCATCTGACTGAAACTGGTGACAAGCACAGTATAGACTGGCAAAGCCTGCGCGATGACGAGCAGGCCGGCTAGCTGGGTCGACACAGAGCTTGGCAGGGCATGCTGCAAAGCAGATATGACGATTGCATATGCGTTGGCGGGTAGCACAGTTGCAGCCGGCCAGGCAGCAATGACAGCCAGAGGTGCAAGGAGAACAAATAGCCCGACTTCGAGGCTGGCCCATTGCTGTAGATCAGCCAACACGGGCACGTTGCGATCGGCTAGATATGCGTGCGGACCGTCTGCTATCTCTCTGTTGTAGGCTTGCATGCCGTGTATACGCAAAGCAGCCACAACGATCCCGAATCCCTGTCAGGCATGCCAGACCAGTCAATCGTCATATTTGTTCGATGTGACGTGAGCACGAACCAGAACGAATGGAACAAATGAAAACGGACGGCGACCTACGCACTGAGACTCGCCGTTGAGAAGAAGTATTGAAGCCGCTTCACAGCAAGCTGCACATAAAGCGAGAAAGGTCCCGCCCGCATAAACACGACTGACGAGCAACAGTGAGACAGTGAGCGCTCCGACGAGCAGGACGATTGTCTTTGTAGCTCTCGTGACGTCTCTGTAGCCGTTGCCGGCCTCGAAGTTCTCTCGGTGCGATCTGAGCGAAATGACGAGACAGACCGACAAGGCCTGTGCATCAGCATGAGCGCGGCACAAGTGACCTTCAAGAGTGACGCACCTTGAAGCTGATCCACGTAGGAAAATCGAGCCTTGTGGCTGCAAAGATCGAGCTCGCGAGCCAGATCGCTTTGAGTATGCCGGCGAGTGCGACCCGCCAGGAGATGAGGCTCAGCACTATGTCCTTGAGCAGGACTAGCCCTCGTTGCTGCTCATCAGTCGTCGAGCTGTAGGCCATATAGACCTGCACAAAGACCGCGGGCACCGAGGCTACGAGCAGCCAAGGGAAAAGCAGCTTGTAGACATCGCATCCTTGTCTGAATAGAAAATGGTAGCCTAACAGCGATGCGCCTTTGTAAATCGCGAGGGACGAGTGCGCACTGGCGGCGACATAAGCAGACGCCAGTAGAGGACCATAGGATCCCAGCACGAGGCGAACGACTTTGGCCGGCAGAGTCGTGGGGTCGCGGCTTGCTGTTGGAGACAGCCTGACACTGTGACTGGGAGAATAGCCGTTGGTGTGGGACCCGGGCGATTTCTCACTGGAGAGGCTCGTCGAGAGCAAGCTATAGCTGCCCATGCTCGCCGCTACGTCCTCTTGCTGCACATGCCGTTGATCGCGCAGTGTCAACTGCGCGGCGCCGAAGAACAACTTTGTCTGCGATCGTATTCACACGCGACGCGGAGACGTCATCATACATTGCCGGCTGGCCCATTACAGGCGCAAGCTTGCAAGGACACGCATGCCGCTGTCTAGCTCGTCCTGTGCGAGGGGAATCACGCCCAGCAGGCTAGACCTGAGACTGATCAAGTCTGGTGCCTGGTCTGCACTCGCTTCGATGAGCGCGACGAGCGTCATCTGTCCTACTGTCGTGGAACTGAAGCCAGCATCTGCCTCTATGAGATCAATAGGTGCACGCTGACACCACGAACGATGCTGACCGTGTGTAAAGAGTCTGATATTGTGATGAAAGCGTCTACCGATAGATGACCAGACGGAGGCCTGAGTGAGCGACAGCTGCTGAAGTTCGGGGACAGTGTTGTAGATTTCGTCGCCGTAGGCCTGTGGGGTGGGCTGTGTCAGGATAGCATAGCCGCCCAGAGCGAGTAGCTCGCGCTCAATGACCTGTTCCCAAACCTGTCAGCGAGCGAGCAGACGACGAGCCGAAGAGAAGCTACTGACGGCAAGATGATGCATACGCGTGTTTGCGGCCGGACAGATAGTTGCGAACCAGCGCAGCTCGAGCGAGACGAGTGGTTCGCTAAAATCGAGGATGAACTTGCATGACAGCGAAAGACAGGCTGTGGCCAGAAGCCAGAGTGCGGAAGATCTAGATCTATTGTCGTGTGCAGAGGCGCAGCGAGCTGCGAGCCGGCTGAACATCCGATTCGCAAGCCAGCGTGCCTCGTGCGGCACCCTGAGCCAGCCTCCAGAGGCAGGCCTGACGTCAACCTGCGATGACTCACATAATCAACATGCAGCTAGCACTTGCTCTTCGCGTTAACGCACCTCATAGAGCCACTTGGAGATGATCAAACGCTCTCTGTTGGTCAGAGCAGAGATGGCAGAGGTCTCACTGGAGGTGCCAGAGTCGACGCGATCTCGACGGATGAGATTGACGATGCGCTTCAGAGATACATTGCGTTGCTCTTCTGCAGATTGTTCCGACCCTGCGTATGCCACGATCTCAACAGTCTCGCCGGACTGGTGGACGCTCGACGGAGAAACTCCAGCAGTTTGCGAAGCTTCTTTCGCTGAAAGGCCGGTGCGACCTTTCCTGGGCGCTGTCGGGAGCAAGGCTTCACGAATGATCTTCTCCGCGGGTGTCGTTGGCTCGTGCAGCGACAATGAGCTCCTCTCGGGGAGTCTAGAGCATAGCTGGACATTGAGAGAATGAAAGCGTTTCTTGCAGAGAAGACGAGTCTGCTTGGCTGCCCGCACGGAGCTGAATCGTTGGGTACAGACGATCGTCGTACGCCGTCTTGGGAGAGCCATGAATGCAGATGCGTTGGTCGTGGCAGGAGTGAGAGACAGATGTCTTTCGGTTGCCTCAAGATAAATGGAAGACGCGCTTTGCCGCCTCCACAGCTTCAGCCGTGCCGGTGATCTGCAATACGCTCGATCAGATCGCGCTGAGATTCTATTGCGGGATCCTCGCCTACCTTGGACGTCTCATCAGATATCTTGACGCAGGGCTTGCCATCTGCCGTCGCGAGCTTGATGACAATGTTGAGCGCGGTACTCGGCTCGCCTTGACGGATATTGCCTTCCCCGTACGAGGCGGGATCTCTAGAGTCGGATGCCACTGCGACGAAATCGTTGGTGAAGTATGTGCCAATGCCAAAGCTGCATCTGATGCCTGCTTCCTCAGATGCTTTCTGTAATCGGACCGCTTTGTCGATATCGAGCGAATCGGAAAAGACAATCACTTTGTTGCTGAAGTCTATGTCTGCCTTGCGATATGCCTCTATTGCGAGAGGAATGAACGCAAATGGATCCCCAGAGTCTTGTCGAAGCCCGGTCCAACGCTGTACTCGAGCAGGCTCCCCAACGAAGGCCTCGAAGAATGCAGCCGAGGTGAACGTATCCGTCAGAGCGATCGAGAGCTGTCCATTGGGATAGACCGTCTCCCATTGTTCCAGTACGAGCGTGTTTGCCTTTTCAAGTCCTTGCATTGCTCCAATAGCCATGAAGAGTTCGTGCGCGAGGGTGCCGACTGGCGTCAGACCGAGCTTATGCGCAAAGTGGGCGTTCGAGCAGCCCGAGAACTTGCCCTTGAAGCCCTTGTCCTGGAGATCTGCCTGTGCGGCCATCAAGCCGCGAAGGACGATCTCCTGAGACTGGTAAGAGCGTCTTCGGCGCGCACCAAAATCGCTGACTGCGAGACCCATCGTGAGTCATGCGTCAACAAGATCTGAAGGAGGAGAATGCGCACAGATGCAGCCGTTCTTGATGAGTCGCTCAGCTTTCGAGTACGCAAGCGCTGATATCAGCACATCAGCATCTGCTCGACAACCGCGTTCGAGCGAGTCCACCTTTTTGGCCGACGAGGTCCCAGTCTTTGTCTACGTGCAGAAAGTAGCCTTGAGAGATGATGGAGATGATGGGCACTTCGTACAAGATCGTGTCCAGCCAAGTGCCGCGTATCTCGAGATCAATCGCGCCCTTGTCCGAATTGGAGATTGGCTGCCAGGCCAGCTTGATCTGCTCACGTGGACGGAGCTGAAACGTCGCAAGCCAGTCGAGATAGTCGGACTGAAAGAATGGCAGTCGAGACAACCATCCTTTCTCTTCCGTTGTGAGACGCAATGACTCCAATGCTATGTGTGATCTCTCCTGAGCCTGGTCGAGAACAATCAACACTCCGGCTACGGACCATTGATCTTGTCCTCTATCCATGCAAAGGCCTGCTTGGTGAATGTTCTATCCGAAGTCCGGTTGGTGAACTTGTAAGACACTTGTACGTCGGGATAGAGCCGATAGACAAATTGTGACATTGTCAGCTTGTACAGGTCCGTATCGCTAGCCAGCCAAGGCCTGGACATCAGCCCCGAGTGGATCGCATGGATCTTGGAGCGTACATCAAGCTGACAGGATAGTCCGCCATGGTCATCATGAGGGGGGGGCAGATCCGATCGGTTCTTTGGCTTCGAAGCGAGCGAACGGCCGCGTCGCCGGTCTTGCGCACTTGCACGAACGAGGCAGGAACTGGACTCGTCAAGGCAGTGAGCTCATGGGCACGCACTCGGACTGAGGCCGCACGCTACCCTCGCTCCTTCTGACGGGACAGAAGGATGCAACAGCTCACAAAGTAAGCCACAGGAGCTCATTGGCATTCGACCAGTCGCACAGCACAATACGCTGACATAGCTGCCCTCGCTTGCTCCCAGTGGTCTCGGCGGAGCTCGCAGATCACCGATAGATCACCGCGAAGCTGTCCTGCCAGCTCACGATGTCGGCGTGGCCGAACCTGATGATCCCGTCGTCAGAGTAGCCCGACATGGCATGCCTTTGTCGCCTCCAGGCTCCATTCCAAGCTCGAGCGTCGTCGGCAGACCACGCGCAGGCACACTGCCTTCCTCTTTCTTCTCGGCCGGTTCCGGCTTCCTCGAGCTGCCTCCCTCGCACTCACGTGGCCGTTCGCCCGTCGGACTGCGCGTGGACGATGCAAGCTCGAGCAGGGATCCTTCCCGCTCGCCGTCAGTTGCCCAGCAGACACTCAATGCCCTCAGATCAGATCTCGTCAGACCAAGCTCATCCGTCGACTTGACCTCCATGGTCATCACGAGAGACCGTTCGGGCTCCGTCGGCAAACCTACCATTGGGGCAGTCTTTGGCGACGGACTCTTCTCTGGTCGTTGGACGCCGCAGACACAGCCGTCTCCTCTCGTCCCTCGGAGCCGGCAGGAAAGCTCAGAGGACCCCATGCCGCTCAATAGCGCACTCGAGCCGGAGCCAACGCATGTTCATACTCTTGACTATCTTGGACTCAACGACGCGCCGAGCCAGCCAGCGAATCCTTCACCCGCTGAGGATGCTATCCTGGCACAAGCAGCGCAAGACCTCAGCCAGGAGATCCTCGCTGCCGCGCGTCAGAATCGCTTGCGTGCCCAAACAATGAGCGCTGCCGCCGCCTTGCGCGCCATCGAGGACGATCTGAGACAGACCCGCATCAATGGCACCTCGCCCGAACTCGCGCGTCAGCATCGCACAGCTGTCTCTGCCGACTTTGTCAATAGTCGAGAAACTTCACCTGTAGAGGAACGTCACAGATTGCCCAGTCCCGCTAGCTTGCTGCCAGCGCTACGCGAACAAGTCATGGTTGCAGAGGCGCGCACAGGGAATGGTTTGGCAGAACCGAGGCTTCTGCCTACCTCTGTCATCTCTCGCCCAAGGGCAGCTACTATGCTGCCTGATGGTCCCGTTCAGCAACAAGCGATCACGCGTCCCAGAGCGGGCACGGCTAGCGCACTTTCACCCGAAGGCAAACGTCGAATGATGCAAGCACAGGCTATGGCTGCTCAAGAGTATAATCTCAGCTCGAGCGAGGCATCACTCAGTCCGACAGAACCTGTCTCTGGCTATGCAGACGAAGACTATCTTCAGTCAGCGCCTGAGCAAACATCATTCTACGAATCAGACCGGCCAACCTATGATAGCCAGGATCGAATAAGCTCAGGCCACTCACCGAGTCCTCAACCCGGCAGAACGCTTTGGCTTGGGTCTCTGCCATCAAGCGTCAGCTCGGGCGAGTTGACCCGCATCTTGTCAAACTATGGCGCGCTCGAGTCGGTCAGGGTATTGCCTCACAAACAATGCGCATTCTGTTCTCTGTCGACCGCCGAGGAAGCTGAACGAGCAAGACTAGCGCTCAATCAGTCAGAAATCTTTGGGCGAGACCATGGACCGATCAAGGTCGGGTATGCTAAGAATCCGACTGCCATGCGCCCCTCGAGATCACAGTATGAGCATCTGGAAGTAGGACCACCAGCGATGATTCACCGTGTACCCTCATTATACGCATCGGACTCGTACGGCCTGCCCCTGGTGGCTATCGATATGAACGCGATGCCATTAGGTCAAACGTTCAGCGATCGGCCAATCCAACAAACGCGTCTGAGCCCTTCGATCGTGCCATCGCGGCTTTCGCCTGCGCCTAACTCATCCCACGCGCAGCAGCCGGCCAGAACCGACATCGTTTCATCAGAGGAGCTGCATCGCATTGCTGTCGGCCTCGCCGAAAGTCCTACCGAGCTGAGCTTGCTCGAGGTCCAGCCCTCAAAGGCATCCTACTATCCTTCAATTACAGCCAACATGCTCGCAGAGCTGCAGCAGTCTAGTAGGAGAGCACAGATGGATGCTACGACTTTGCGCGAAATCAGACGATACCTCGAGGCCCCGGAGGCGACCGGCGAAGATGCAGACGAGACAGCTCACAAGCTCATGCTTGATGCGGTGTCGATCGCGAGCGACTACATAGGTAACACGGTCACGCAGAAGCTGTTCGAATTATGCTCGCTACCTGTGCGACTTATGATGCTCGAGAGGATTGCGCCTCATCTCGCAATAATCGGATCCCACAAAAACGGCACATGGGCTGCTCAAAAGATCATCGCTTGCGCGACAACGCCTGATGAGAGGACGGTCATCTGCAGGCATATGGCTGCCTGGATTCCGGCTCTCTTGCTCGACCAGTTCGGCAATTACGTCGTCCAAGGCATCGTCAAATTTGGCGCTCCAGCCAATGGGATCGTCTTTGATGCGATGTACGATCGCTGCTGGCAGATCGCACAGGGACGCTTTGGCGCGCGCGGCATGCGCACTTGTCTGGAAAGCTCGATGAACACACGCTTGCAACAGGTAAGTCTATCTTCCGGCCAGCTTTCTACCGAATGCTGATGTTGAAGGACCTTACCTTGCAGAAGCGAGTCGCACTTGCCATTATCACGAATGCCGTGCCACTTGCAATGAATGCCAACGGAACCTTGTTGCTTACTTGGCTACTCGACTCCTCTTCTCTAAGCCAACGATATGCATTGCTGGCGCAGCAACTTGTACCTCACTTGTCCCAGCTCTGTACACACAAGACTGCTGCATCGACGCTCACTCGCATCCTTTCGCAACGGCTTGACCTCACTGCGCTTCAAATTGTCGTCACTGGTTTCCTGCAACTGTCGCCTGCCGCGCTCGATCAGGTCCTGTCAGATCAAGTCCATGGCGCTGCAGTCGTTCAGAAGATTCTCTCCCAAGGACTCGCAGAAGACTACCAACGCAATGCTGCCGTTGCAGCTGTTCGAGAAAGCATGCAGCGCCTCGGCATTAGCGATTTGCCAGGCTACGCCAGATTGGCAAGCGAGGTCGGCCTACAGAGTGCGCAAACGCCGCGTCAGCCTACTGTCCGTGCCGGCAAAGGAGCTTCTGGACGGTCAAGTCCCGGAAGAACCGGTTCGACGCATGTGTACCATGCCGGCCAGAGCTTTCAGCCATTCTACACGCCGCCGCCAGAGGCGTACAATCATCTCGAAGGGGCAGCTTACCATCATCATAGACACGCTGCCCCGGACCATCTTTACAGGCACACTTGAAGCCTACTAGACTGCCAGAGCATGCGCCGGCCGCGAGCACAAAACTTGTACACAATCAGCCTCAGGAACGGCTCATCTGCAAGCTGACGAAAAAGAACGACGAAACCATCTGAACTGCGAGAGGTCCTCATAGAGACCCATCGAGACAGCATCATTACTCATCTTGTACGAAAGCAAAGCTCTCATTGCAGCATGTTTGGACGAAGTGAAGACGTGTGGGTGAAAACGAAGACAATGTGATGCTCGGCTGACTGTACAACGTTACGAGAAGCCTTGCCTAGGCAGATGGCTCGCTGATATCTCCTCTCATCCATGCAACCTGTGAAGTCTGCTTAGGACTATATGAAGTACAGGACCCAGCGACAGACTGACGTGCGGAAGGGGGCGTTGTGAGAATCAGAAGACTTTGCAGCCTTTCTTCTTCTTTGTCACTGGCGGTTCTAGGGCTGCCACGATGGCTGAGATGACAAAAGAGCCTGATGAGCGATGTCAAGCGATCTAAAGAGGCAGGCGCTGACCTTCGTCAAAGACGTTCTTGAGACCTTTCTGGGTCAACGCAGAGCATTCGACGTATTTGACGGCGCCCAGTTCGCGAGCGAGTCGTTCGCCTGCCTCTGCACTGACGGGACGCTGACGCTGCTTTGCCAACTTCTCGAGCACAGATGGGTCGTCTCTCAGATCGACTTGAGTACCAACGATGAGGCAAGGGACGCCGGGGCAGTGGTGATGTACTTCTGCGAACCACTTTTCCCTGACGTTCTCGAACGAGGAGGGCGACGTGACGGAGAAACAGACGAGGAAGACGTCTGTCTGCGGGTATGATAGTGGCCGAAGTCGATCGTAGTCCTCTTGACCTGCAGTATCGAATAGGCCGAGCGTGTACGGATCATCGCCGATCATGACTGTGACCGCATAATTGTCAAAGACGGTGGGAACGTATTCGCTCGGGAATTTGTTTGTCGTGTAACTATCAGACGAATCACAAAGGTCAGCTCACCCAGGGCGCACAGGCTCGAATGACTTGCGAGATCAAGAGACATGTCTGTCAAAGCTCTCTGCTGCATCAGCGCTGAGTCCTTCACTGAGTGAGAGAGCAGGGAGTGACCTTTCCGACGGCACCGTCACCAACGACGACACATTTGATGGTCTGCATACCTCGTATGTCACGAGATTCGGCTGGTGCGCTCGCTAGGCAAAGAGGGCAGTATCGAAGTGTCGGCTAGCTGCAGATCGCTCTGACTGTGTGAAATGCCGTGCGACTAGACAGCACCTGATCGCTAAGTAGATGGTGAAGAACCAAGCGACTGGACGGTTCGTGTAGATACTGCCACGATCTCGACCGAAATTATGAAAGGCGTCTCACTTCTCGCGTCTTCTGCTGTCCAGTACAGGCCGAAGTGGATCTAGAGACGTAGGAGTTGGCCTACGAGGCAGCAGCGAAGACGAGATCGGTCGCGGAACACAGCAAAAGGCGCCAAGATTGAGCCGAATGCTCAGGCCGTCCGAGACCTCGCGAGTGAACAGCTGACGCGACCTGGAGCGTCGTCTCTCGGATACGGCCTACCGCTGTCTGTTCTTGGCTGGCTTGATGTGACTGTGACCCCTGTGAAGCGTTGCTGTCGTAGCCGGCGACGAGGGCGCGATTCAAGTGATATTCAAGATTTTCGTCAAACGGTGGCTGCTCGGCAAATTCTCGCGAGGCAGAGGCAAAACCGAGTTGCTAGCTTCTGTTGCTCTCGCTTACGAGATAAAGACGATCATGTCGGCTTCAGAACTCGCAACGACCTATGCTGCCCTCATCCTTGCCGATGACGGCATCGAGATCACGGCAGACAAGCTCACTGCGCTCGTTCAGGCGGCAAAGGTCGATGTCGAGCCCATCTGGTGCACTCTGCTCGCAAAGGTCCGCCAAAGAGCCCAGTAGATGCTACGAAATCTAATATAGAAACCTCATGCAGGCGCTAGAAGGCAAGGACGTCAAGGACATGCTGTCCAACGTTGGCGCGGGAGGTGCTGCTGCGCCTGCTGCTGCCGGTGCCGCACCTGCTGCCGCGGGTGGTGCCGCTGCTGAGGAGGAGAAGAAGGAAGAGAAGAAGGAGGAGGAGAAGGAAGAGTCCGACGATGACATGGTAAGCTCTTTTGCGCAGTACTTGCACGCCCGGCGGTGTCTCATCCCATTGACAGGGCTTCGGTCTCTTCGATTAAGCCTCAAGCTTATGCTCCTTGTATACGATGCATGTCGTTCGTATCCTCGATCACTAACGTGAGGCTTGCATTCCAACGCTAGTCTTTCAAATCGGCTAGCATGGCGAGGGTACGCTCAAAGACCCGACTGGCCCTTTCGTGCTCCTTCTGCTTCGCTTCCCGCCGGTCTTGCACATCGAATTTGACATCTTGGACTTCATCAAGACGGGCAGTCTGCTCTCGCGCCTTCACGGGAGGCCCGGAAATCAGCTCGAGATCCGAGTCGCTATCCTCATCGACTTCGATGGGGCCTGCAGCGCTTGCTTTGTCGACATGATTTTGCAAAGGCGCAAAGCTCGCTATGAGCATCTCGCGTAATGATATGACGAGGTTTAGCAACCTCACCCGATCAGTGACCGTCAGACCCGGCCCACGATCATCCACCTCAACCGCCTGACCCGGCCGTCGCGTCCTGTCACTGCTCGTTCCTTTCGCTACCGCCCAGGGTGCTCCTGGCATGATGGCATCTGACCATGCAAAGTCAAGCTCGTCCAGAAAGTCGAAGAGGGTGTCGCGTTCGCGCTCAGGCTCAGCTTCGAGTACGCCGGGATGGGAAGTCAGCGCATCGGTGAGATCGCCGAGCAGCCGAAGCAGGTAGGCAGAGCGCAGCTGACCTGACCTGCCGAGCGCGGGGATGCCGAGTATAAAGTCAAAGAGTCGCTCGAATGCAGAGATGAGGTTCATCAACTGTGCCAGTGGCGCGTCAGGCAACTGCCTGATGGACACATCTTCAGCGCGCGTAGCAGGCTGGTCTCGGCGATGATGCACCTCTTCTTGAGCTTTCGGTTGAGCTGAAGGAACTCTGCGTCGAGATAATCGATCAGCCGTGTCTCTTGCCTTGGCGTCAGAGCGGCTCGTATCGGCGCAACCGCTGGCTTGATGTCGTCGCTGATAGCATTGCTCGGCTCTGTCTGATCATGTCGACTTGCTCTGAGTGCTCGGCTGTCGACGATGAAGCCGCCTGACATTGACAAGCTCGACGGCACGCGGAAATTTGGCGCCTGGCTCGTCTCTCTGTGTCGGACCTGGCCAGCGCTTATGACGCTACTCAAGTCTCGCATAGCACCCATACTGCGTGTGCGACCGACCCTCCAACCGCTCGACAGTACGAGAACCATCGGCAGCTCGGTCAGCAGGCGCAATGTTGACAATGACGCAACCGTCGCCCAGGCATCTCACAACGACGTCAAGCTCTTGCCTTGGAATGAATACCTCCGCCTGAGGCAAGCATGTGTTCTCTGTAGGAGTGATCGGCTGCTCATGTACATAGCAGGAAGAGCCAGAGACGCTTCAATCTGCTAGCATCAATACCGACAACAGGGCTAGGTTTGGCCTCTGGCGTTGGCTACTTCGCCTCACGTGAGACCGACCCGTCAACGCTGATCCTAGGCCTGGAGCCCGTCTATGCCTACGCGATAGCCACAGTAGGATGTGTCGCTCTCGGCTGGCTGAGCGGGCCAGCGTTCGGCACGTTCATCTGGCGATTGACACACTCGAAATTGATCCAAGCCATGGAACTGCGAGATCGCGACTTCTTTGCCCACATCGCCAGGAACAGGGTCGATCCGCATGGCCGCCAGAGTGTTTCCAATCCGGTACTTTATCTGGATCTGCTTGCATTGCTAAGCTAACGCGCTCTGACAGTGCGCAACACAACTTGATCGCTTCCGTTCGCGACGCTGACTGCATTTATACAGGACACCCGACTATTACGCGGAGAAAGTTGGCTCCATCAAGGACTATCGTAGATGGCAAGTTGCTCGACTTGCACCTGACAGAATGCTCATTGATCGAGCAGGTTACGGGATCAGAACGCTTTCAGGAGGAAAGCCTTACATGGCGCAGAGGAGGCAGGCCTGTAGTGTCTTATATCATCGATGCAATGTATGCGACTCTCGTGTCGCTTCAGAAGGACTCGGTGCTCAGGACACTTCGCTGCGCATCGAGCAGGAGTGCGATACCTCTGCCTCTCCATACTGCAGCATGTCTGCCTGATGTGATGCCGCCCGACCAGAGTTCATAGCCCGGCATGTAACGCTCGACGAACAGCTTGACCTGCTCGTCCGACATACCTGCGCCCTTGGCAGCCAAGAGTGAATGTTCTTGCTCGATTCGCCAGAGGAAAATATCGTCCAATTTGCTCGCTCGGAGCTGTACGAATGCGTGGAAATAAGGATAGATTGCATCGGCAGCTTGCGAGAGGTTGTGATTGAGCTCGCGCAGGTGCTCAATGGCATATCGCTTGTAGTATGACCGCTCTGCGTTCGCTTCGTTGTAGCGCGATTGCAGCTCACCCTCGCTGAGGGGTGCAAAGCCCATGCTCCAGCCTTCGAGCACAAAGATATCGAGAGGACCGGAGACGTGTCGCGCTGATGCTGATCTATCGCCTTTGCCGGAATGCAATGACTTGTCGAAGAGGGGCAGCTCGAGCGAGTCTGCGCCATTCTTGACCTGGTCGAGTATCTGCCGCGCCAGGCTCAGATCATGTGTGCCAGCCTGACCACGTCCGGATAGCAGTGGATTCCTGCTACGACGGGCAAGCGCGTCGAGTTGCTCACGAGGCAAATAGAGATCTGTACCGACATTTTTCAAGCGAGCTCGCGCTGTGTCTCAAAGCGTGACTGACCGTCAAGAGAGAGCGTAGCGACTCGGAGCGAGTGAGGCGGAGAGCTGAGCGTCCGTTCGAGCTGGGCGCACAGAGTCGTCTTGCCGGAGCCTTGACCGCCTTGCATGGCTATACAGAGACAGCGAGAGCTCGACTGAGTTTGCCGCCATTCAATCAGGACTTCGAGGACATGCTTGACCACTGTGTCTCTGGCGAGCGGCATGTCCATGTGAGAGGTTGAGCAGCTCTGAAGATTGACATTGGCCTGAAACGCGTCGGCCGACCTTGCCGCCCTGCGCATTGATATCGACCATGGCCAAGGCGTGCCCTCGTATGTGGCCCCACAAACACATCAGAAGTATGGCTGACGTATGTGCGCTTCTTCAGGATGGCGACAGGCGCTTGGCGAGCTGGCAGGCATCAATCCGTGGCCCGTCAGCCTTGCGCTCGACAAGAATCTCTCCGGCAAGGTCGCATTGATCAGCGGGGGCAATCAAGGCATCGGCTATTGCGTAGCTCAAATGCTACTGCGCATGAGAATCTCTCGTGTCTATATCTGTTGCCGAAAAGGTCATCCCAACGAGCCTGAAGAATCACAAGTCCTTGCGGGCCTGGTTGCCTCGACAGGCGCAAGCAAGGAGCAGATCTTCTTCGAGCATGTCGACTTTGCAGACTTTGCATCCGTCAGAGACCTTGCAAAGCGTTTCCGCGATACCCATCAGCCGCTCGACTTGCTCTTCAACAATGCAGGCATCGCATCGCCCGTCAGAGCGAAAACTAAGGACGGCTTCGAGCTACACTATGAGATCAACTACCTATCACACGCATTGCTGACACTCGAGCTGCTACCGTGCCTCAAAGCAGCACCTGCCGCTCGCATCATTTCCACTTCATCCTGCTTGCACTGGAAGGGCGGCGACATTAACTTTGACGATCTCAATCTGGATCACTTCCCTGACAGCGAATGGAGTTTTCCCAAAGGCCGCTTTCTCGAGGCTTACGGTCAGGCCAAGCTTCTCCTCGCTGCATTCAGTGCCGAGCTGCAGACGCGTCTGCTAGAGCAAGACCCAAATTCGAGGGTCCTGACGTTCGCCGTGCATCCGGGTCACGTTCACACAGCCATCTTTACTCAGAATTATTCACGGGATGCGATGGTCCTGACTGCTTTCATCTGGATTGCCACAAGAGTGGCGATCACACCCTACGAAGGAGCCAAGTCGCTCGTCAAATGCGCAGTCTCAGACGAAGACGATAGAGCAACACGAGGCGGACGTTATTTCAACCGTGGCTGGGAGGCAACGCCTCGCGCGGAAGTCGAGATACCACTCTTCCGGCGAGAGATTTGGCAACAGACCATCAAAGACCTTGGCTACCACCCCAGCACAAGATTGTTGCATTGACATCGTAGCAATCTAGCGACAAACGGCGCGCCAATGTACATAGCAACACGAGATCATGGAGACAATACAAGCAACAGTTTACATAATCAGAAGCCTTTGGCTCTCTTCCTTGGCTGTCGCGCAGCGTGTTTGCCTGGTACGAATTGAGACGCTATCTGCAACGTAGAAGCTTGCTGAGAAAGCTGAGCAAATTGACTGGCTGACTCTTCAGGTATCTGCGTGCTTGCGACACCATTGCTCTGCGGCATCTCTATCGGCAGATCTGGCAGCTTTGCAATCGCAACAGGCAAAGGCGTCCGGCGAAGGGGGCGCGTCGGCTTCCGATCCTCTTGCATGCCCTCGCTGGCTTCTCGCGTGGCAGGTGCCGAGCCAGGCTGCCATTCTGACAGCAAAGATCTAGCGAGTAAGCCATCTATGCGACGCCGATCTGCGAACGTATCGCTGTCTTCATCTTCCGAAGGGATTCGCGGAACGAGCGCTCGGAAGTGGTAGGGCGCCGCTTCCTCGCCCCGAGCGCGCTCTTGATATATCGTCGCAGGACCTTCCGGCGCGATCGGCGTTACACCGAGCGCAGAGAGCTCGAGATCGAGTTGGATATCCTTCTCTAATCTATCGAGGACCACAGTCGATCTAGTTTCCTTCTCCTGTCTCGCACGCTTTTGAGCTATGCCAATGCTTGCAGACAGTAGCGAGCTGCTATCCGAGGCTGCCATCGGGATAGGTCGAGGCACACCTACGTCCTCGTTCTCATTGAGCTGCCTTCTCCAGTCCCACGACGTCGAGCTGAGCAGCTGCGTCGAATGCAATCTGTCCGAGTTCGTCAGAGCAGGCTGCTGAGACGCTTCCAGTCGACTCGCAAGCTCATACCAGGTACTACGTCCGCCATATGCGTGAAGATCCATCCTTTCGGAAGTCTCTCGCGGGGTCCTCTCTTCTGGCTCGAGATAACATTCGTCGCACATGCCCGTCGAGATTTCATACAGTCCGCGCAAGTTGACAAGGGTGGCAAGTCGACGTTCTTCGTTCGTTCTCGCCAGGTTGCGCATCCCCAGTTCGGTCTCTGTGTCAGCATGCAGATCGTTTACAGGTGCGGGAACGCTGTGGCGGCGATGCGGATCGCGCGGGATTACTTGAGCTCTGGTCACTGAGCCGTCCTTGAAGCTCTCGTAGAGATGAAGCACGCCATCTGAGTCAGACAAAGTTGTAACGCCTGTGCGCAGCAAGGATGTGCTGACACCTTCGATAGCTCTGGGTAACGAGTCGATCTGGAGCATCATATCGGAAGTACGCTCGACGAGGTAGGTTGTCATCAGGCGGCTTGCCGGCGTCCAGAGTGCTATCTTTTGCTGTTCTTGCCGCTCTGTGGGTATATTGACGAGGGACCAGATGGCTGTAGGCTCCTTGTGATGCTCGCAGCTGAGCAAGGGACGTCGAGACATGCGCTGATCCAGCCAGAGAATGTTGCGGTCGCTCATGATTGCGATTTGAGCCCGATCTGCATCTAGACTCATGTCATGCAGCTTACCGCACTGGTCAGCAGCATCGAATAGGATCGTGCCACTGCCGGGACCAGCACGCAAATCGTAAGTTCGCAGGCTTGAAGCTGACAGCATGAGAGCTCTTTGTTCGTCGGCATAGGCAATTCTACGCGTCGGCATGGCCGAATCGTCCTGCTCGTCTGCTCGACACAGCAAGGTAGCGATCCCGCTTGAAGGCGCAGTTGAAGCAAGCGCAGGCAGCCGCTGGATGTTACAGGCATGCGCAGAGCCATCGAGCGCCAACACAATCGCTTCACCAGAATCAGCAGCAGACACGGCAGCGTCTGCATGTGTCATCCCGCCCAGCGTGGCACTCTGTCGCAAGTAGCGCGGCGGTCCCTGATCAGACACAAAGCAGGTACCACCATGAGTGACAACGGCAAAGGTAGGCTGTTCTGAACGGTTGACGACGACGCGACGGATTGGCAGTCTGAGCTCGAGGCTCGTCCGGACACACCGGGATGATTCTGCAAGCGAAGGCCAGTTGAGGAAGCGGAGAGATGAGCCTGATGGTCCGCCATGGGAAGCAATGACTCTGTAGCCATTCGCGCCTTGCCAGCTGGCTATAGTCTGCGGCGTAATGTATTGCTGCCGCTGGGTCTCGAGCTGATCCTCGAGCATGTACTCTGCCAGGAGATCGTCCTCGATGAGCGCACTACCGATGCGAGCTTGGACAAAGTTTATCTGGTCTCTGTCGATTGAGCACAGGCCAATGCAGATGTACGAGAGCGCACGAGTCTCTGTCGATCTCTTGGGCGATTCAGCAAGGCAACCTGTGCCGAGATGGGCGGGAACTGTGCTATCGAAGCGGCGGAGACCTTTGCTGGAGCATGAGCGTACAGCGCACGATCTACAGCTCTACATGAGCCCTGTCGGGCGCAGTTGACATGCAATAGCTCACCGTTCAGCTCCGTCCTGATGTGATCCCATCTGAGCCTTTGTTTGCCGACGCCGCTCAGTGATAGCCTTGCAATGTTGTTGGACAGGCCGACAGAGGGGCTGTCTGCTGGCCATCCGTCCATGTGACCTCATTGCGTCGTTGTCATCGAGCAAGCTCAAGGGCTCAAGAGCAACAGGCGCGTCGTCTCTTCCTGTCGTCCTGCAGAGCGTCATGTCGAAACTCAAGAAGAAGGCGCTGCTCATGGGCCGCTCAGGTACTTGATCCACGACAATGGCTCAGCTGGAAGCTCAGAGCGAGTGTCAGGCTCGGGCAAGACGTCCATGCGGTCCATCATCTTTTCGAACCAAGTTGCTCAGGACACTCGCCGTTTGGGCGCCACAATCGACGTAGAAGCCACCAACATCAAGTTCCTCGGCGAGATCTCCCTGAATCTGTGGGACTGCGGCGGTCAAGAGAGTCAGACATATCACCTCATGCGCCGAGGATCAGCATTGATGGAGCACGCAGGTTTCATGGACTCTTTCCTGTCATCACAGAGGGACAGTATCTTCAGAGACGTTCATTCGCTAATTTACATCTTCGACGTCGAGTCCAGTCAGTTTTCGACACTCGACATGCACTATTTCGCAGAATGCCTCTCTGCCCTGCGCGCCAATAGCGGCGCTCCCAAGTCCACGTCATCAGCAGGACCGATGGTCCACGTACTCATACATAAGATGGACCTCGTCCCCACGACATCTAGACAGGAGGTCTTTGCCAAGCGAAGCGAAGAGATCCGATCGAAATGCAGAGAATACGACTGGCAGGATGTCAGGATATTCGCGACCAGTATCTGGGATGAGACGCTCTACAAGGTTCGTTCGCGCCTCAGCGTGAGAATTCTCTTGGCTGACTTTCGAGTGGAAGGCATGGTCACATCTCGTATCGACCTTCATACCCAATGTTAATTCGATCAGATCCCATCTGACTCGATTTGCCGGTTTGTGCCAAGCCGACGAAGTCGTTCTCTTCGAGCGGACGACGTTTCTCGTGATCAGTCGTTCCACCCTCAACTCTGACGAGCCCGACTCGCTCAGTGTCGCCCAGCGACGGCCGCCAACATCCGAGCAATGGGAGGCCGAACGATTCGCAAAGATCAGTCAGTTCGTCAAGACTTTCAGGTTGAGCTGTTCGACTGCCTTGCGGTCTTCCTTCCAAACGATGGAGATCAAGGAAGCGTCCTACTCTGCCGTCTTTGAAGTCTTGACTGCGAATACATACATCCTCGTCGTTAGTACCAATCCAGATGTGCAGCCCGCCGGCCTCTTGCTCAACATCAAGCTAGCGCGGCCGCACTTTGCCCGCTTGCAGGAGACATCATGGGGACTGCGTCAGTAGTACTGTCTGATCTTGTTGTTGTACCTTTTGTCGTCATATATGATCTCAACTTTGAGAATGTCAGGGCCCGGCTGGCCAGGCCGGCCAGGTCGCGTCGCGTGCTTCTGGCGACAGCAAGCGAAGAGGCACTACTCACTTTTGCGAGAGTCACTCTCGCGCTCATATGCTAGACAGAGGGCCTCAGCCGCAGCCTGTTGATCCGTCTGCAGTATACAAGCCATCTCCATCCCAGCGCATCGAAGCCTTTTATGCTGTCGCCAGCGGGAGCGCGCCCAATGACGGCATGCAAGCAGAAACCGGTCCTGCTGGGGCTGGAAGGACGGCAGCGCTTAGCTCGAGCGATGTGCAAATAAGCATTGACCCCAAACGGCAAGCGACTGGTGGCGCGGAGACGATCAGCAACCGAAGTAGCTCTGGAATGACTGACGAGATAGCGGACGGTTCAGACCAGCCTGGCCAAAACAGACATGCTGATACTTCCGTCACGACGTTGAGCTCGAGCACAAGCTTGAACACGACGAATCTACAGACTGCCCTGTCTCCTCCGCCTCTGTCTGCGTCAGGTTCGACTTGGTCGCAACTGTTCAGCCCACAAGGTTACCAAGGTAGAGAGATGTCGCCATTGCCCTCGCCTGCCGTCGGCGGTAGCTCACCGCATCAGGAGTCATTCGGCACTCGCTTCTTTGTCGATACACGGCCCTATAGATCGGCATCCGTCACATCATCGAACGATCAGCCCGAAAGCGAATTACTCAGTTCAGCCAGCAAGTCGAGATCGATCAGCGGCAGCGCTGCACCGCCATCAGGCAAGAAGACCCTCGATTTCTTCTCTTCGTCGACGACTTCTGCTGTCATGCCACCGCCATCAGTCTTGAGCGCGTCCGCTGGCTCAGTCGCCGTGTCACCTGCTGTCAACCATGGCACTACGCGGTCCTGGACAGAGAACATCGAGCCGTTCATTGTAACGTCGAGGCCCAATTCGCCATCGCTCTCGCAGCTCTTTCTCTCGCAATCGACGAGCTCTGCGACGGAATTGGCGAAATCGCCTCTGTCATCATCTGCCTCGATGCGCGGGTCCGCATCAGACTCAAAACCGTTGTCATCGAATAGTGCGCGATCTAGGAGAAGCGGGTCTCCTGATGGATCATACGAGTGGCAAGCCAGCGCCATCACTCATCCCCCGTCTCGTATGCCGACTCTGCTGCACCACAGTCATACCAGTACCCCTGGACGGAGGAGCGCGCATGCGCAATCGCTCGCAATCGCGCCAGACGATGTCTTTACTAGCAAGCCCACAGCCAGCCGGCCCATGTACAGTCAAAGCAACGTTGCAACGGGCTCAGCTGTCACGCCCGGCACGATGCTCAACAAGCGCTTTCTCGTCACGAGGCTAGCGGGGAAAGGCGCTTTCAGCAGGGTGGTCATTGCCGACGACCAACAGAGCAATGGTAGCAGCGTCGCCATCAAGTTGGTCGACCGTCAGAGCTATTCGCGAAATGAGCGAATGAAGATCAGTGTGCAGCGAGAAGTTGAAGTACTAAGGGTGCGCGCAGACACTGCTCGTGATTCACATGCTAACGATCGCATGTCAGCACATACGCCATCCGTCCTTGGTCCATTTGCTAACGACTTTCGAATCGCCTACTGACACTTGTCTGGTTCTGGAAGCCTGTCACGGTGGCGAGCTCTTTGACTTTCTCAAAGATCATCACGTCCATACCTCGGAGGCTCTCGCACGGAGGATCGTCGGGGAATTATCGGAAGCGGTACGATGGATGCATAGCATAGGCTTGGTGCATCGGGACATCAAGCTGGAGAGTAAGCCCGGCTCATCGCTGGCTTGCCTCAACTCAACAGATCTGCAGATGTACTTTTGACTTGCCGGCCGTTCGAGAGTGTGCCGGGTCTGCCAATGCCGCCACCCGACATGCTGCCTGATCTGCAGACGCCCTTCGTCAAGCTCACCGATTTCGGGTTGTCACGGTTTATCGACTTCGATGCGCCTCTGCTCGAGACTCGGTGTGGCAGCGAAGAATACGCAGCGCCCGAACTCATCATGGGCAAGAAGTACGACGGTCGCCAGACCGATGCATGGGCTCTCGGCGTGGTTATGTACGCCATTTTGACGGGCGTGCTGCCATTTGTCGAAGAGAAGGACACCGATGAAGCAGCCAATCGAGGGAGGAGAGCCTATCTCATGAAGATTGCAAAGGGTGACTATCGCTGGCCGGAAACGACATACGAGGGCGATACGAGCGACGAAAACGATGTGGACGACGCAAGCAGATTGGCCACTCCAGAAGCGCGACAAATCGTCGAGGCTCTACTTGTCCGCAACCCTGGACGGCGATCGACTATCGAACAGATCATGGCATTACCATGGATGAGCCGCGGCGCAGGGATGCCGACGCCGATAGAGCCTGACGACTGTCTGGTCATGCGCGCCCCGTCCGATCGGCTATTGCGCGAGGAACATGCGTGAAGAGCAGGACAATATGTATGACTGTGCAGTGTACGTAATCCGTGTCTGTAGTAATATGTATGCTGGAATGTGCCACATTTCTATCATCACCCATCCTTTGTCCGTGTCACTCGCCGTCGAAATGGCGCGCGCGCTTGATAAAGTTTATCGAACGCGAAGCCAAAAGCGAGCGGCCATCGAATGAAAGGCCAATAGCTCGGCGAGCAAGGCAGTGCTAGACGCCTGTCGGCGCTTCAGCTGCTGCAATGCCCCGTACGCAGAGACTGGTGCTGGTGCTAGCGGTGCCGATACTGGTTTGTTTGCTCACTTATGTAGGCTACACGGACCACGCTGCGCCGCTCCGAAGCAGAGGATGGGAAGTCGCTACAAGGGTGGACAAGCAGCGCAAAGCTGTGTTTGGAAGCCTTGGTATCGGGACATTGCCCGAGGTTGAAGCCATTGTCGAGCAAGACAAAGCGACACCCGAGAGCAAGCACGGGAAGAATCCGGGATTGACGGCCGAGCAGCAACAGCGTCAGGACAGCCTGATGCATTACTCTGACGACAATGGTCGAGTCAGCTTTGCCACGTCTGGACAAGGCGCCAACATGCCTGAGCATCCCGTCAGGACGCTCATCCGCCGAGCAAAGGATCAATGGCAGGCCAAGCTTGCTCGGCAAAGCAAGACATTAGCCGAAGCTGTGGAGCAGTACGAGCAACGCTATGGCCGCCTACCACCCCGAGGCTTCGAAAAATGGTCCGTCATCATCTTCATGGTCTCCTTGCAAGACTGAATGAAGACGATGCAGGTACGCGTTTGCAAAGAAGAACGGCGTCATCCTCATAGATGAGTACGATCGGATCTATAGCGACATCGAACCCTTCTTTGCGCTGCATGCAAAAACAATCCGCTACCGCACCGACGAGCTCAGGCGGAACATCCCGAAGCACACGAGCAGTATCACCATTGATCCTTCGTTGCCTCGAGGCGAACGCGTCATCTGCGACCCGCCGCGCAAGCGCAGCTTGGAAGCTTTTGCAGCACTCGACGAATACGCAGACATCCTGCCAGGGAAAGTGCAATTTACAGAATCGACGAGTGACGTCGGCTACGGCAGTATCTCATACGAGCATCGCGAGTATCTCGTCAGATTAGCGCGGAATGACTTCTTCATCGCGCGGGAAGAGCAAGATGGCTTCCGCAACGTCGCCTCAGATCCTGCCAAACCAGTGCTCGATCTTTGTGCAGGAGGCTCGCCGCTCTACTCTGCTGTAGACCAAGAATGGTTTCAAGCTGAATCCCCTGCACAGACCGGCATGCCGCCCTTCAGCTCGCTTATCTTTGATCACGCCAAATCGATGGATGTCTGTCAAGCTCCGAGTCTCTATTGGATGCACCCGCAAATTGCTAGAGTGCCGCTCATCGGTCGGCTCGAGCCCATGTTCAGCTGGTCACGGTCTGCACTTCGGTCGGATATTGGCCTAGTGCCCCACGAACAGTCAGCTACTGCTTCTCGAAGCAAAACTTAGCGCTGATCACTGAAGTGCTCAGATACACCTTGGGAGCGTACCCTGACGAGCCGAGCTTTGAGCAAAAGACGGACGGGACAGCGGTCTGGCGAGGATCGTTGACAGGCGCTCTGTTCAGCAATCAGAGCCCTAAAGCTAGGCGCTCTTGGCTTTCGTCACCTCGCTACCGGTTGTGGAAAGCGGCGCAAGACAAGCGAGGGCAGCGTAATATGCTCATCGAGACACCCGAGGGAACAGTATCCGTCTCGGCACCTCTGAAGCAAATTTCGGAACGGCTGGTCGATGTCGCCGTCGTCGGTAAACCGATCCAATGCGATGTTGATGTCTGTGAAGAGCTCAAGAAGACTGTCAACTTTGCGCCCTTTGTTCCTCTGACGACATCCCTAAAGCATCGCTACATTATCGACATTGATGGTAATGGTTGGTCGGGCCGGTTCTATCGCCTCATGAGCAGCAACAGTGTCGTGCTCAAGGCAACCATCTTCCGGGAATGGTATACCGAGCGCATCATGCCTTGGCTTCAGTAAGCTGCTCTCGTTGCTCGAGTCACCTGCTTACCGTTAGCCTGCAGCTATGTGCCGCTCAATCCCGACTTCTCGGATCTATATGACATTATGGCCTTTCTTCAGCTCAATCCGGACCTATCAGCTGAATTGGCAAGGGACGGTAAGCAATGGGCGCAAGACCACTGGCGATTAGTCGATATGCAAGCCTACACGCTACGGCTAATGCTCGAATGGGCACGACTGACCAACCGAAGCGAGGACGATATGTGGGACTTTGAGATGCCTATCGACTAGCATCGCACGTCTTGGCAAGCATGAGTACAGCATTCATACACTGTTGTATCACACTACAACACAGCGGATGTACAACCGTCATTTGCGTCATTGTGACTTGCTCTTTGTGGCCTCCTGCAACACTGCTGGTCTCGCGCCAGTGCTCTCACTGGCCAGCGGTGTGTCTGCTGAGATGCTATCCAGGGAGACTTCTTCTGGCTCTTCGACTTGCGTCTCGCCGTCAAGTGACGCGCCATTGACGCTGGGCGAAGTCGTGCCGCCAGACGAGCGATGCAGATCCTCCAGCTCTCGTCTCAATGCAGTCAACTCTCGATCGAATCGCTTGTCCTTGAAAGCGTAGAAGCAGGCACCGTTCCAGACTGATACGCCGAAGCAAGAGATAAGCAAGCAGCCGCTGAAGAATTTGGAATCGTATGCGAAGAGCGCGGCTGGCAACATGGTGATGATCGTGTAGATGAACTGGCAGAACATGAACGTGACTTCTCGACGGGGTGGAGGCACCTTTGCGATGATCTTGCCGATAGCGCCTGCAATCCAAGTGATCAGTGATCAACATAGCACGAGAATGCACAAGTCAGTTGACTTGCCCTTTGTGTCTGCTTGCAAGTAGGTGAAGCTCGTGACGCGGCCTTGCTTGATCTTTTCCTTGCGGGCTACGACGATGAGCACGTAATATGCGACTTGCCAGACGAGATCTGCGCGCAGGCATGAGCATGCCCTGCGTCTAGGCGTCCCTGCGAGGACTGACAGATGGCAGAAGACAGCACGAGGCTGCGCGAAGGCTGGAGTGCGGGCATCTCTGCTAGAGCAGAGTACCTCTGATGGGCTGTAGGGTCAAAGTGTCGCAGCGAGGTGAGCAGGAACGGCGGGAAGATGTGGATGTAGAGTGATGTGATCTTGTCGAGCGAATGCAGAACGAGCGAGTTGCGCCAGGTTGGTATGGCCAGAAGAAGCGGGCCCATTGCTAGACAGTATGTAGACTCGAACAGGATCTTGCTATGTGGCATCAGATACAGGAAGACGAGGACGAGACTGAAGCAGGCGCGTGAGCAACAATCTCTACGGAATGCTAAGCCTCACTGACACGTTGACGTAGTAGCAAAAGTCCAGGAGAAAGTAGTGGTAGTTGCGTTTCTTGTACGTGTAGAGTCTGACGGGCAAAAGCCATGCTGCCTGAAGCGAGTACCATGTTGGGATCCAGGCTGGCTCGAAGCCCAGCAAGAGGCAACTGGCCATGATGTTGAGCACGCCAAAGCTGAAGGAGAGCTTCTCTCTGAGCGAGACGACATGCGCGTCATTCCATTTGGACGACATTGTCGAGACCCTCTTCTGAACCTTTGCGCGAAACTTGGCCACCTCAAGCTCAACGCGCTCCGTGATCTTTTCTCGCTCGATGCGCTTGCTGTCTTCTGCAGATCCAGCGGTCGGGCGACCAGGATCGAGCCAGCGAGTCGCTTCTCCGAGCTGAACATAAGACTTTGAACGAGCGACCAAAGGACCCGTGCGTTTGGAGATGACATCCTCTGCCCGTGTCCTCACCTCTATCGCTTTCTCTTTCCAGAGTGACGTCCGCGCGCGCATCCGACGGTTGAGCAGGTCGAGGTGAGCGTCGAGCACGACGACGAGGTCGAGAAGAGTGGTGAAGCCAGAGAATGTGTCATCCTGAAGCGCAGGCGTAGCTGAGCCCGACGAGCTGGCTTTGAAGGAGCTAGACCGTGAGAGACCTGCGCCTGTGGGCGGACCGTCGAAGACTTGCTCTGTTGCCAGTGTCGCCTCTTCCTCTGGGCTGTCTGTCATGACGTGGCAGGCCGGTGGGGAGGGCAGGCAGCAGCAGCAGCAGCAGCAGCGAGAGACGGGTGACGCGCGCTTTCGTGTTTGTCCAAGCCGACGGTTCCGACGATCTCTCGAGCCTCATGACAGGCGGTAGAGTGGCAACGCTGCTCCATCAGACCAGTAGACTGCGCCGAAGTCACCAGTGTACACACGCCTTGGCTAGCACGACTCAGGCCGACCCAGGCTCCAGCTTGGCCATCTCGCGATGGATCACAACATCTGTCTCCTGCACCGGCTTGGGCAGGCCGATAGACGCTTGTGTCCTGACGAGTACATCGTCTGCCATCCAGTGTCAGCGGTCAGCTTCGACGGCCCCGCTCAGGCGGACACGCAAGGCCTCTGGAACGAATCGAAGCACGATCACACGCAATCAGGCTACTACCGCTTCCACTGCGACTGCCACGCCCGGCAGTGACGGTCCGCCTCCTTCGGCGCCCGTGTCGAGTGCCCGGAGTAAGGGCAAGGGCAAGGCTGAGCCACAGCAAGAAGCGACGCCTGCCCAGCCAAGTCTGGAGTCAGAGACCAAGACTGAGAAACGTAACAGCTCGGCGAGGAAGATACGGGACGCAGAAGGTCCTGCTACAGCGGCATCGTTCGCACCGAGTACAGAACCCGAGCCAGCGGGACATGCAGAGACTGGGCAGGCAGCTCAAGCAAAGGCCGACACAGATCCCCCGCGCGTGATTGAGATTGTGCAAGGCGAAAGGCCAAAGTCTGACACGGACAAGCAAGTTGCGAGCGACTCGACTTCGCTGGCTAGAGTACCTTATGATCCTTCGAGAGACCGGAGACGGTCTACCGGAGATTCTGCTGCCGATCAGGAATCGCTCCGAAGCGCTACGGCGAAATACGACCTGCCTCTGCCGAGCACGCATGACTCTCTGCCGGCTGTACGGCATCCGTTCAATACGCATCGCTTTGTACAGAAGCTGGAGAATGCAGGTTGGCCGAGAGGCGAAGCCGAAGAAGTCATGCGTGCGACAAGGGCGCTGCTGACGATGAGCGAGAAGCAAGCCGCTCAGAACCTTGTCGGTCGAAGCGATCTGGAGAACGTCAGTGAGATTGCTTCAGTCGCTTTGTGAATGTACTCATTGATGCTTCCGACCGGACAGGAGGCCTACTTGTTCTCTGCTGCGCTGTCGGAGCTGCGCACAGAAGTGCAGGTCAAGGCACGCAATGATGGCATATCGCTGCGCAGTATGGGCAATCAGGTCCAGCGGGAGACAGACAGTCTCAATCAGAAGCTAGGAGAGGACATCGCTGGGCTGAAGAACGAGTAAGCCAGTAGCCTGGCGCTAGATGGCATGCTCACATTTCGCGGGACAGAATCCAGCTCGACATCAACGCACGCAAGGAGGAGGCCTCTGTCGATCAGAAAAGTCTCGAACTCAAGATAATCGATCTCAGTGCGTCTTGCTTGATCGCTCCGAAGAGCCGCGCTGAACCAACAGAGCAGGCAACAAGTTCACGGTACTGCTGGGCGACGTGCGGACAGACCTCGAAGCGCGGAAATGGCTGCTCACACGACGCTCGATCACGATGATAGGTGCGCTCGTGGTACTCGTCATTGCGTCCAACGTGCTCGTCGATGCACCCAAAGAAGAGCCGCCCGCGCCCTTGCCATCCGTCTTCGATCTGGGCGTCGAGCCGGTCGCCAATGCACCCGCCGCGGACGACGGATTCCTGTCTGGATGGTTCCGAAAGTCGGATAATCAGCAAGGGTCTGCGCCGTCGGGCCCAGATGAGAAACGGCCGCCGTCGTCATCATAGATGCATCGCGTCGCGTGACTTCATTGACCCGAGTGTCCGTGTCCGGCTGTCGAGCAGTATGTCGTAGACTGTGCATGGGCTTGACGCAAGAGAAGCTCGGCTCCCTCTTTGCCTCGCTCTGGACACGCCTAGCGACACTCAGCACGGATGATCGCCCTGCTGAGATCTTGCGAGCCTCTCTCGAGCTGCTCTCAGTCTACTGCGTTGCGTTCGTCTCGCTCTGGCCTCAAAGGCAGTCAGAACTCACCAGTAGCTGCAGAAAAGCCGTGCGGGGCAACCAGCCTGCCCTCGTAGCGACAAAGTTGCGACTACTTGTGGTCTATCTCAGTGTGACGTAAGCGATCCATTGACGAGCGTAGCCGAGTGTACGCCTGCTCAAAGCGGCTGGACAGGGGTCATAGAGCCCTCCTTGCGACGCCGGACTTCACGGCGGCTTACATGACAGTATCACGCAATCTCGAGAGTCAGCTTGTGCGTGGCTCGCCGCCCGCCTCTGCGGACTCGATCACGACGATGACGACGCCGGAAGGGATGAGAGCCTTCAACGAAGCAAGGCGATCGAGCGCAGGACGATGGCATTCGAAGACCGTCGAAGTGCCCTGCTTGACTTGTGCCCAGCTCATGACGATCACCACCCCCGTCGTCGCGGTCCGAGACGAGGAGGAGCACCTGCCGATCTACGAACCACGTTTGCAGCAGTGACAACACGCCCACCAGGCCCACACGACATACTTTATCCTCCTCTCCCGAGCTTGACATCTATTGCGGTTCCTCGAGCGTACCGGTCGTACGCAAGTTGAACTCGACGTTTCTTTGGTAGTGCGACCACATGTCGGATAGTGCAGTGATGTTGCTGTTGTATGTATTGATCTCCTGTCCATCACAGCGTCAAGCAAGCAAGTACATCTCACGACCTGTGAGTTCACCGACCGCGAGAGAGGTACAGAGCTCTATCATGGCATCGTTGAGCTTTTCCTGTACACTCTTGTCAATTGACATGGCAAGGGCTGTCAGTGTCGTGACGCACGACATTGCCGATGACTCTGCCGAGCAGGATCGTCTGCTGCTCCTCGTAAGGGTTGTCAAGCACTCGGCTCGTCATCCCTCCGGCGCACCGCTCCCGTCACTGGGCCGAGTAGGCGCGTGTGGTGAGAGTGGTGAGACGCGCCACTGGCGCACTGGCGACGACGCAGGGCGACAAGGACGAGATGGGCTTCCTGGGCGTGCTGGCCTCCTTGACAGCCCCGCTGGCCTACGTCATCGTCCTATTCGGGGGCCTCTCACTCTTCTCAAAGATCTACAGACGGCGAGCAGCAGGTGAGAAAGCCTGGGCCAGTGTCGCCTTTGCAACAGTTGCTCACCTCTTCATTGGCACAGCTTCGGCGACTTATGAGCCTTGGTACCCTCCGCACCACGATCGTGACATCTATGTCTCACTTCTCTCGCTCGAGCCACCGCCTCAGCTGCCGATCCTCGTCGCTGCATTGCTCAGGCGAGCTGTCTTCGACGTCAAGCTGATGTGGCAGAACCGGGAGACCAAACAGGCGCTCAACCAGTTGCTACTCAAAGGACAGATCGGAGACGAGTTGTGGAACCGCTTCCTGGTCGCAGAGAAGGAGCTCGAATTGGAATTGGTAGAGGTCGTAGAGGAAGCCAATACGCTCAAAGAGGGCTGGGGTCAAGTCATCTTTGGCCTGGCGAACGAGATGGCCATGCACGAGAAGCAGAAGGAGATCTACGAGCAAATACCGAGCTTGCGAGCCCAAGAGAGCAAGTCGCTCCCTCGCAGACCAGCTCGACGGGTGACTGACGTGTTGACATGTAGAAGCGCGCCTCGAGGAATCTCTCATCAGTGCGCCCAAGGAACTTCAGATCTCAGGCGCAGTACCGCTCGGTGCCTACAAGCCCGTGTCGCCCAGTGCGAGACAGATCGCCCTCAACGCTCAGGCCATGCAGGCGATGCAACAGCAACAGCAAGCCATGCAACAAGCTCAAATGCAAGCCATGCAAGCAGCGCAAGGCAAGGCAACGCCCGGACAAGGACCGCTTCTTCAAGTTGGCCCTGCACCGCCTGTGACGAATGGCACGGCGAATGGCAAGGCAGTCAAGATCGGAGCGTTGACCAATGGATCACTCGCACCGCCACCCGCCACCGGCTCACGTGCCACGTCTTCCAACGGCGATGGCGACGAAGACTCTGATGAGGACAGTCCGGAAGAGAAGCCGTCTGGTCAGCCGCGCAATGCGGCCAGCATGGCCGCAAAGAAGGCTCGCAACAAGAAGAAGAAAGCTGCAAAGGCAAAGAAAGCAAAATGATGATGTCCCGGATCGCTCGCTAGTCCTCCTGTCTTTGCGCCTTTTACAATGTGGGTTGTACAACACCAATTCGCATGCAACATTACTCGTCCCTTTTGCGCTTCACTGTGCAGACTTGGGCGTCAGCTTGAACCGGCTCGAGATGATCGCTTCGAGCTTCGGCCATGTGATATCGCTCGTCTCGCCTTGCACAGTCACCAAACGATCTCCCGCCTTGGCGTAGTAGTCCAGCAAAGGCTTGTTTTCCTTGTGATACCTCTCGAGCCTCTTGGCAAACGTCGCGACATCATCATCAGGCCGCTTCGATAGCGCTTCTCCCGTCACGTCATCCTTGCCTGCCACTTTTGGCGGATTGAAGGAGAGGTTGTACGTCCTACCCGAGGGCGCGTGAATCCAACGCTCCTCTATCCTCTGAAGTATGACGCGATCAGGCACGTCGAGATTGACAATGAGCGTCAATCGATCGCCAAACGACTCGAGCGCGTCGTCTAAGAGCTGGGCTTGCCGTGCTGTGCGTGGGTAGCCGTCTATGAGCCAGTCTTTTGCAGAAAGTGCCTGCAAGTGGGGTTGCATTAACCGTGCGATCACTTCGTCAGGCAGCAATCCTGCCATGTCTCGTCAGCTCAGTGCAAGTCGCAAGCTCAGATTCACACCTCCCGATCTCATGACGGCTTCGGCTTTGAGACCTAGCTCGGTGCCTAGGCTGACCTCTTTGCGGAGTAGATCCCCCACAACGACGCTGGCGAGCTCATTGCGCGCGAGCAACCGGCTCGACAGTGTGCCTTTGCCAGAACCCGGTGCTCCCAGTATTGTCATGCGCAATTGCGCAGCTGCATGAGATGCATATCGCCGGAGCATTGCTCGCTCTCGACAGCGCTCGCTCGGCTTCGCGCTTCGCGTCTTGCGGCATTTTCGAATTTGCTAGATGAATTATGCTAGCCATGCGCTGAGCCCCAAAGCGACCCAAACCGGCGGTTCCGTCTGTTGGCGCAGGATCTCGGCCCAAGCTGGCGCAGCCGTGAGGTCTGCTCGCGTATGAATCATACTGATGCCATGGAGACCGAATTGTGAGAAGAAGAGGGGTTGTCAAGACAGGAGTCCTGCGGGGGTGTAGCATCGGTCTCTAGGTTTTCCACAACAGGCCGACGCCCACGTCGCAGATCGTCGGGTCGACATAGGCGGCTTTGCGGACATAGACCAGCATGTCGACGACCTCCAAGCTGCTCGGCAGCCGTAGCAAAGGCGTACTGGCAAGCTCACAGTGCATCTGTTGAGGCGCGTTGACTGATGGCTCTACTCCCTTTGGACAGGCTGTTGCGATATGTGGTTCGGTCAGTCGAGCTCGCGGGCTATACTTAGCATAGAGCTCATGTAGGAGCAGATCTCCGCTACGGCCACGCTCGTCCTGCTCGTCGGCGCAACCTATCTGCTACTCAGGCCAAGGATAAAACGACTCCGGTCTGCCACGCCAGATAGCTCGAATGACCATCACGATTCGTCTAGAGCGGAGCGCTTCTTGCGCAGTCAGTTCGGCGTCTTCTTCCTCAACTTGATCTTTGCCGACCTCTTGCAAGCCTTGGGATTCTCGGCGTCTTATCATTGGGTCATCCTCAAGCAATTCAGCGATAACCCAGCTGGCCTATGTACTGCTCAAGCTGTCGCTATACAAGTTGGGGATGGTCAGTCCTTGGCTTCACTGGCACTACTTCCTGCTGATCATAGTCCTCGAGTACAGTCGCGGCGGCCATCTGGTCACTCTCAATCGCGATACACACAACAATGATTCTCGTGGCGCGCTATCGCCCGACTAACAGGGTCGTCGCGATATGGATGTTCTGCAATTGGGCGGTCACCATCATCTTCGCTTCCGTCGGTCCGGGCGCCGTGGCCACACCCGAAGGCGGCCCATTCTGTATGTATCTCTCTATTTGGCAAGCGATCAGAGCTGACTTGCCCGACAGACAACGTCGCCGGAGCTTGGTGCTGGATTGACAAGTCATACGAAGATTATCGGCTATGGTTCCATTACGTCTTTGTCTTCCTGGCCGGCGCTGGCAATCTTGTGCTCTACACCATCGTCTTCTTCACCATTCGACATCGCCTCGACTTTAGGTCGATGCGAGGCAATGGAACGAACACGCAGACGACGATGGTCGAATCTGGCTCGCAAGCACAGCGGAAGCCATCCATTATACCCCAATCGTCGAGAGGCGTAGCAGAAACATCAAACAGTCGAGCCATTGACAGCATAGCTCAACGGATGATGTACTACCCGCTCGTCTATCTGATCGTCATCACCCCCATCTCGGTCTATAGAATCGCCGGTATTGCTGGCCATCAGTTCAGCTTCACCGCTGCGGTCGTGGCTGGCTCGTTCTATACGCTGGGCGGATTAGCCGACGTAGTACTCTGGCTCCTCACGCGAAACTTGATCAGTTTCCCCAGGAAATTCGGCCTCGGCGTAAAGACTTCACAGGGCGATCGAACTCATCTCGCCTCCCTGCCGCTCGTGACCCAGCATGCCAGTGTGGTCAGCTCGAGAGGTCACAGAACAGATGTCGACACGGGCTCTGGCAGCTTCAAGCTGCCCTTTGATTCGCCCTTTGATGATCTCGAGCGGACAGTCACTGGCAGTGAGCAGCCAAAGTACGATCTCGTCGATGTTCCCTACTTCACGAAAGAAGGGACGTATGTCAATGACGATTCGCCGCCGCATTCGACAGCGGCGTTACAAAGAGTGACGTTGAGCTCCAGCGAGCACTCGCACGAATCAACGCATACTGGCAAGTAATGCTGCGTCTATCGACGCCTTGGGAGATATTTGTGGGGAATCCTTGCATCTTGTACGCTTGTAGACTTTCGCAATGCATTGCATCGTTGAGCATCTATTTGTAGCCTAATTCTGCGAGTCTAAGTAATTTTGCTTTCTCTCGGAGTTCTCTACGCCATTGCGGTGTCTCGAAGAAACGGCCCTCTTCGTCATGATCTCGATCGTCATCGTCGTGTCTGCCCTCACCGACAGACAACATCAGCGAGTCCGAGAGATCAAACTCGGCAGGATATCCTAGTACATGCGCCTTTGTTGGCTCTTGTACTCTGCCGGGCTTGAGACTGATGTCATTGACGTTTGCAGCAGCTCGCCAGGTTCGAGCGACATAGCGCGCTTGTGCATCCGCCAGAGGAAAGGGAACGATCATCTTGGCAAGGCAAAGAAACGCAAGGCTCGGATCGGGTTCGTAGAAGATGTCTCCCTCTGCGAGATGAAGTACAGATGGTCCTCCCACGGCTCGGGCTGCTGTGTCGACGAATGAGGGAGGCGGGGGCACATGAGGATGCGGTCGTTCACTCGTGAGCGGTGCTGCGGAAAATGGCGCATCCTCCGTATGACAGAACGGGAAGTGATAAGAGTAGCCTGTCGCGAATAAGATGAGCGTGATGTCGTCACGATGCGTGCCGTCTATAAAGTGGATGCCATTGCCCTCTGTGCGTTCTATGGGCGGTACGACTGAGATTCGAGAAACCCAGTCTTGCTCGACGCCATCCCTTGCTTCTGTCTGACCACCGTGACAGCTCTGGACTACGCGTACATCGGGCGAGGACACGGCGATCTCTCGCAGGACATCCTGCGCTGACGGGCCAGCGCCGACGACGAGACACCGTTCATTTGCAAAGTCTTGCGCGCGGCGGTACCACCGGGCGTGCGCTATCTTGGGGAAGGTCCACAAGTTCTCGATGGGCGGTATGTATGGCACAGTGTAATGACCGTTGGCGACGCAGACCCAATCGTACTCTGTTGTCGCCTCGACTTCCTCCGAGTCCAGCCTGCGCGTCGTCACTTTCCAAGATCCCTTTCCCCTGGCATGCCGCAATCTTGTGACAATAGTGTTGAATTTGACGACATCGCTGTCCTTCCCAAGCACTTTGCAGAGGTACGACGTCACCTCGTCAGGCCCAGCAAAATTGGTTGCAGCTTCAAACCGTTGCGTACGAAACGACATGAGATCTTTCGGCAGGTTGCTCCTCAGACCCGGATACATGGGCGTCGCAGGTAGACTGATCGAGCTGCCCCGGGCGACTGCTCTGCCAGCAGCATCGAATGAGATCTTGCAAGGTCCAGGATCGCGATCGAGGATCCAAGCGCCGCCAGGAGATGATCGAGCTTCATATGCCGTGACGGAGAAGCCGGCAGCCTTGAATTGACGTATGGCAGCGATGCCGCTGGCGCCGCAGCCAATGACGCATACTCGCGACATCGACACTGCGCTGCACGCTTCTGCTTGCGGCGCTGCGAAGACCATCAGCATGTCAAGTGTAACAGAAAAACTATTGACATCAGGCGCGTCGAAGAGCGTGCGCGCTTTGCCGTGCCACGCCGCCGCTAGCTCGGGTCCCTCTGGCTCTTGTATACATTCGTTTGGGTGAGTCTGCATGCTTCGCGCTGTCAGCTGATTGACTCTGATGGCAAGCACAGTGTAGCAAGACTGCGCTGGCGCAGCTCGCTTGGACCTCTTTCTTGTTTTCAGGCGCGGCATGAAGCAAGCCATCGAGCTGGACTTGCAGAGGCACCATGCATTACCGCGAGCGGCGAAACATCATCACTTTGGCGAACATGCTATACGACATACGTACGAAAAGAGTCTCAAGCGGCGTGCACACCATAGCAGCAGCTCGCAGCGTGCTGCTAATACAGCAGCAGCCGCAGCGGCCGAGGCTACGGCCACAACATCTGCACGACACCGCGCAAGTGCAGCGGTAGCCGAAACAACGGCAGCTGAAGCATCAGCGAGCAACAATGTTGTCGTCGTGACCGTTGCTGGCACTTCAGCAATGACAGTCACGCGAGGTGCAGCGGCAACTGCCACCGCCGCTTCACTCGCCCCTACTACACCGCCAGCATCAGCACCTTATGCGCTCAATACAAACAGTACCCCTACGCAATATCCCAGCAATTTCGCCAAGCAGGCCAAAGTGGATAGTGCGAGCTTAGTCGCACTGACCACGTATCAGGCCACAGGGGTCGACACTGTGCATCCGAGGCATGCTCACTGCATTCTCGCAGCTAGCGCGGCTGATCTAGTACTGTACAGTCTGACAGCGACGGCAGAATCAGCTCAGGCCGCCACAACGCATCCGGTCGCATTGAGTAAAGGTGCTCTCATCGCTATCATCGCTGCAGGCGGTATCCTCTTCGTCACCTTTGTGGCTCTGGCGCTATGGTGGTGCATCTCGCGGTGCCGTAAGAGGAGGAGAAAAGACAAAAATTGGCGAAAGATCGGCGAACCCCAGCTACGCCCGACGGGATTAGACCGCACACCGACGGACTCGCCCACCGTCTTCGGCTCAAACGGTAGCATGACACGCGATCTCAGTTCTGGATCGATCGAGAGTGACGAGAAGCTGGCCGAAAGGGGCGGAAGGAGGCCAAACAAGGCGACACTTTCCACTGCGCAATGGTCATCGCCTGGCGCGACACCATCAGCTCAATTTTATCCCATGCCAGTCAGTCATTCCGCCTATTCGCTCAACACGGCACGAGAGAACGAAGACTTTGGCCGGACGGCAGATCCGGCAGAACGGAACATGCCGCAATCGTCCTCTCAACGTCAAATATGGCCGCCACCAGCGCCGCCGATACCCACCATACGAGCACCTGAACCTACATCCTATAATCGACCACCATTTCGGCATCTGACCCCGATCAGCGAGCACAGCAGATCAGAAATCTCCTATGCTCCCTCTAGCGAGCCCGACACAGACACCCATGACTTTCGGGCGGTTACTCGCGAGACAATGTCAGAACCCAGAGCACTCCAGCGGCCGCCTGTACGGCAGAGCTCTTATGGCGATGTCAGCAGGACTGCACCTGCGCCTGTGCGTAACACAGGCGGCCTGCTCTCCGTCCAGCCAAATCGAGGCCCCGTCGATTCTGTCTACTCGATGTACTCTGACCAATGACGAAAGCACGCATTCTGGCACGCTTGTACCCGCCGTTCACGATGCATTAGACTGTCTTTCAGGCCCTGCGTGGCAATGTCGAGCGACGCGTCTGACTTTCCATCGTCCGGCCGTGACTGTGCTGATCATGGACAGATCGAGCCTTGCTCACCGCAGAGACCTCGAACCTGACTCTCGCAATGTATACCATCCATCGGCAGGCTTCAGGGCACCTGCAACGCCTATCCGGACGCCCACAAGCCTCAGCCGACCCTTCACACCCAAGCTGCCATGCTACAGATTTCCTCAAGTCTTCGCGAGTCCTTCTGCTCTCTCCATAGACTGCCAGGTACCCACTAGAGACAGCTCTGAGACGCATACGCCGGACGCGAGAAACATAGGGACCTTCTCAATCGCGCAGCCTCCGACGCCCTTCACTCTTCGCACAAGCTTGCATACTCGTTCGGGCATGACCGGAACACCCCAATACGCACACAAGAAGTTCGTTCCAGCGCCTTACACTCGTCCTCCTTCTCAGCAGCCTTTGCTCATACCTCAGGCTCGCCGTGCCGATCCGAGCGACGAAGCGCTAGGAGACCGAAGATACAAGGCTCAACTATGGCAGGGTCCCGACGCTGCGCGGTGCTTGGGACCGTGCCAGAGTCATGTCGGGATCCTAGCCAGAGCTGCTCAGAGCGCGGATTGGCACCATCAGCGCTGCGAAGGGAGTGAGCTAGAGCAGGACGAGAATCACTTTGCTCACGAGCGAGCACATTCGCCTCTGTCAGAGGAGCAGTACTGGTCAGATGACGAGCAGCTCTCGATGGCATTGACATCAGACCCGCTCACTTCCCCCACGCCCGTGGCACTGCCTGTCGATCGCAACTCAGCGGACGCGGCTGCTGCTGCACATGAGCGTGATGCTCTGGGCTCGCCCGACGCGTGCATTCATACCTCGAGAGGTTGTCAAGCAAATCCTGTGCAGCGAAAGACGTCTGGCATGCCCTCGCGGGCAGATGAAAGCCGGCAGGCAAGATATCAGCAAGGCCAGGCGACGCCTCTTTCAAGGTTGCCGACCAAGCCTGCTGCCGAGCTGAGGTCCACGACCGCGCTGCGTAAGTTTGCCGATAAGCCTTGGAGGCTCTACTGATTGTTGCGCGTCTAGCTGACGCTCATCGAAGCTGCTTCCCATTCACGACCTTCAACATCATGCAGAGTCAATGCTATGAATCAGTCTACCAGAGTGACTCGAACGTAGTGGTCAGCGCGCCCACGAGCAGCGGCAAGACTGTTTTGTTCGAGCTCGGGGTTCTGCGAGCGTTATCAGCCAATGGACGCGCGCGTGCGATCTACTTTGCGCCGACCAAATCACTTTGCGCAGAGCGACTCAACGCTTGGTCGCGCAAATTCCTCCCGCTCGGTTTCGCGTGCGCCGAGATCACCGGCGATACTGACGTGCACAACCTGGCAGTGATCAAACAGGCCCGCGTGATCGTCACTACGCCGGAAAAATGGGACAGTATCACTCGCCGATGGCCCGAAAACCAAGCCATGCTGTCATCGATTGCTCTGATCTGTATCGACGAGTGTCACACACTCAACGAGAAACGGGGCAGCACGCTCGAAGTCATCGTCATGCGCATGCGATCTCGAGTGCTGGGCTTGCGCGTCATTGCCGTTAGCGCGACGGTCCCTAATGTCAGCGACGTCGCGCAATGGCTTCATGCGTCCGACGGCAGTCCCGCCATATGCCTCTCATTTGGCGACGAGGTCAGACCGTGTGCTCTGACTCGCGCAGTATGCGCCTATCCACGAAAGCCTCAAACGAACGACTTCGTTTTTGCTCGGTCGCTCGATAGCAAGCTGATCGACGTCGTGCAAAAGTACTGCGATCACAGACCAGCTCTCATCTTTTGCAACAGTCGCAAGGCATGCGCACAAGCCGCAGAGACGCTTGTGGCAGACATCGGCAAAGCAAAGGCGAAACCTTGGCCTCGATCCAAGCCGATGCAAGCCAGGCCGGAAGATAGCACGCTGGCCTATACGACAGCAGCGGGCATAGGTTTTCATCATGCTGGGTTGAGTCAGCGCGACCGTCAGCTCATCGAGCAAAGCTTCCTCGACGGTGCGCTTCACGCCATCTGCACCACTTCCACGCTCGCTGTCGGTGTCAACCTACCTGCCTATGCCGTCATCATCAAAGGCACCAGGATCTACAGTGAAGGCTCTATGCAAGACTATAGCAATCTCGACATGTTGCAGATGGCAGGACGAGCAGGCCGACCTCAGTTCGACAAGTCGGGAGTAGTCGTCATCATGACAGATAATGACTCGCGCAGCAAGTATGAGCATTTGACCGCGTCCAAGACGACTGTTGAAAGCTGTCTACACACGAGTCTCGCCGAGCATATCAACGCCGAGTGTCAGCTCGGCACAATCACGAGCTTTGAGACTGCAATCGCATGGATCAAGTCCAGCTTCCTCCGCGTACGCATTGGCAAGAACCCTCGACTTTACGGCATTATCGATGACACAGTCTCGCCGGATGCCAAGCTGGAGGAGATCGTACGCGACTGTCTTCTCTGTCTTGTGCGAGATGGGATCATGAGCGATCAGGCCGGGCTTAAAGTATTCGCTTGCACTCGTACGTTCGCAGCTCGCTCGTGAGTATGTGCTGACGCGAAGAATAGCATACGGCGGCATACTATCAAAGTTCTGCATATCACACAAGACGTTTGCCAAATTGCTCGCCGCATCAGATTCAGGTACTATGCGTGGCCTTCTCGAAGCTATCGCCTCCGCTGACGAGTTCTCCACGATGCGACTCACGACGAGTGACCGTCAAGCTTATGCGGAAGCCGCAAGGAAACACAACATCCGCTTTGAAGTCGCAAAGGTCGGCACAGTCAAGGACAAGATCTTCGTGCTCGTACAGCTCGTCATCTCACGGGTATCGATGCACGAGTCAAAGTCGAACGCCAGCTTTCATTCGGATCATCTGCAAGCTTGGCCACACCTGTTGCGCATCACAAAGGCTCTCGTCGAAATCTGTCTCGTCAGTCAGCACGGCGCGAGCATCCGAGCCGCCCTTGAGCTTATGCGATCTATAAACGCGCGCGCATGGGAAGGTTCCAAGACCGAGCTGCAGCAGATCGACGGTATTGGTGACAAGTTCGCTGAGAAGCTCGCGTCTGCTCGCCCTCCGATACACAACCTGCTCGCTCTGCGACAGACTGATTCGTCACGCCTCGAGCTATTGCTGCATAAAAATCAAGCGATTTGTCATCGCATGATACAGCAAGCTCGCTCGTACCCGCAGCTTACCGTCGAGTTCGAAAAGCCGCGCGAACAAGTCAGGGAAGAAGGAGTGGTTGTGGATGTCGATGTTCGCATTGCGAGAGAGGACACGTCTGAGGCGGCACAGAGACCAAAAAAGGCAACGCGAGACGACTCTATCTCTTTGCTTATCACCACGACCGATGATCAATTCGTCTACTACAGCCGTATCAAGTAAGGTCTCTTGCATGTCTTTTAATGCCGCATCGAGCTGACACGCGACAAAGGTCAAGCAAGCTCGTCGCACCGCGCGTGTGTCACATCTCTACGAAGCTCGTGAAAGCGTCACAGAAGCTTGTGGCATATGCTTCCTCGGACGTTGTCGTTGGTCTCGCCGTCAGGTCGGTTTATACGCCCCACACGAGACATGACGACTTTCCCCGGCGCCATTCCTCGCCGTCCGAACTAGCGGGAGACCATCTAGTCAGCCGTCTTGGTCGCTATTCGAGGCACATGCTGATCTTTGCCGTAGCGCTTGCTCGAAGGACTGGAAGCAGACGATTTCACAAGTGAGCTCGATGCGCCAAGTGCTACTGCCGCAGCAAATGTGGCAAGCTCGTCGTCCAAAGTGAGCACGCCAGAGAGACTACCCAATGGCAACTATCGCTGCGGTCACTCCTGTGTCGATCGCAAGAGGTGCAGGCATCTGTGGTGCGTTGACGGCCTGTGTGCTCGTGTGTGCTGATACAGGACGCGCAGTTGTCGCGAAGGAACGCACAAGCCGCCGGCTGCTCACGTCCGCGCTGTCGCGAGCAAGAAGCAAGCTCACAACGCCGAAAGAAAGTCGCAAGCAGAAGGACACGTCAAGATCAAGGCGCCGCCGCTAAGACAGCTGGATATCGCCGAACAGCTCAAGATCGCTCGAGAGTCGAAAAAGGCCCAAGACGCTTTGCGACACGCTGTTCTGAACAGGGTCAAGATAGCCGACGATAGTGACAAGGCTATGTGCGACCTTGCCGACAGCGACGGCTCGCTACCGGGCGTATACCCTCTAATGCTGCCGCCTTCCACGCCGGCGCAAGTGACTTCTCCAGCGACGTCGCTTGGTGAAGACAATGCGCATACGCAAAACTTGAAGCGCAAGCGAGTCGCCATCATTGAGGACTCGGACGATGACATCGAACTCGTGCACAAGTCAAATAAATTGATTGACGAGGGCTCGCGTGATAGGCCGCACGAAGCGCCCCTATTCCTTCCGAGCTCGTCGGCAAGCATACAAGACCAGTATGACATCCTCTCTGACGCAGAAGACGATCTTGCTCCAGATCAAGCAGCAGATGAACTGACTGAACTCGAAGAATTCGAGGCATGGCTGCGCGACTGTGTACAGATCATCTGATGCATGCATGTATGATCGTGGGCCTAAGTGTCTGAAGCTGATAGAGCGTCTAGCAAGCGAGTGAGCTCATCGATGGAGTCCACTTTCGCCTTTTGCTCGGGCAAGAGGGTAGTCTCTTTGGCCTTGTCTGCCAATTGACGAGCTTGCCGCAGCTTCTTGGCTATCTGTCGAGCTCGCCTCTCGCGTTCTTCTGGACTGAGCGAGCTCGGGTCTATGTCCTGACTGGCTACATTCAGGGGCGCGGAGGGAGCCGCGTTGGCCTCTGACGCGACGGGCGCTGGACTGTCCTCTTCGGCGTCCCAGTCGTCCGGTATGTCAGGCTCTGCAGCGGGGACGGCTTCCTTCTTCTTTGGCCGCCTCCTGCTGGTCTTGTGCTCGCTTACAGGAGCCGAGCCTACCGGAGCCGGTCTGGAGATGCCAGGGACGATGTTGGACCGTTCCCTCTCGTCCATGTCGAGCTGCCTTGCCGAACGAAATTTGGATTGATCTTCGGCGGGCGTGAAGCCCGGACGGATCTTGATCTCCTTGCGTAGTCTGGCGAGGAGAGGAGGAGCTGAGCTGGAGCTGAGCCAAGGGAGGGGGTGTCGAGCGACTTACGATCCATCTGGCCGGCGTGAGACGGGCACGACTCTCTCGTCACGCAGAGGGTCATGGACGATGCCGGATGTCGTTGGCTTGCTTCTGGTCTGTCCGAGCAATGCCTCTATGCTTGGCTGAGATGGCATCACTGCGAGACGACGCCGGGCAAAGCTGGCAGAGGCGCCAAAAGTCGCGAGTGCGGGTTGACCGGCTGACCGGACAGAGAAGCGAGCGAGCGCGCGCACAGATCGAGCAGGATGAGTATGAGCATGCTCGGACAGGCAGTCGCTCGGTGCAGAGCATGCCTGCAGATGCAAGCAGCCCGATCAGCAGTGTCCCGAGGCAAAGCGCGCGATCTGAGCAGCAGTGCCGTCCATCCTGCTTCACCTACTTCGATCTCTTCAGAGGGTGCCTCAGAGGCTGCACCATCCTCAGGCTCGACGCAAGAGCTGGCATGGGATGCTTCGCTCGATCGCACCGGCGTGCTTGCTCGCAAGACCGGCATGACCGCTCTCTGGGATGACAAGGGCCAGAGGATACCCATCACCGTCCTGGCTGTGAGCCCACCCGATCGTTCACCTGCATGCCGACAGGAGCTGATCAGAGGAAGCTAGTTGGACGATGTTCAGGTCGTTTCGACCCAGTCTGAGCCCTACCCGGCCGTACAGGTCGCTTGCACGCCCAGAAGTGAAAAGACCACACCGAGAGCGATCAGAGGCATCTTCCGCAAGGCGGGCATAGACAACAAGATGCGCATCACCGAGTTCAAGACCTCGCTGACGGGTGCCCAGCTCAGTCCTGGTCAGTCCTGCCGCGCAAAGGACGGGTGAGTTTGCGCTAAAGACGACGGGTACAGGCACGACTCTCTCTGCTGCTCATTTCGTTCCGGGACAATATCTCGATGTGCAAGCCAAGACGTGAGCGCCCCTCGTGGATCTTCGTTTCTCGGAGCTGACGTGCGGGTACCTACAGGGTCGGCAAGGGCTTCCAAGGCGGCATGAAGCGATGGGGTTTCCGAGGCCTACGCGCATCTCACGGTGTCTCCGTCTCGCACAGATCGCACGGTTCGACGGGACAGCACCAAGATCCCGGCAGAGTGTTCCCGGGCAAGAAGATGGCAGGCCACATGGGTAATCGCACGAGAACACAGCAGAACCTCCTCCTCGTCCGGATCGACACGGCCCTCAACTTGCTCTTCGTCAAAGGCTGCGTGCCTGGCCACACGGGTACCTTTGTGCGAGTGTGTGATGCGCTCAAGAAGCGACCCTTCCCTGGCAATGTCATGGGCGTGCTCAGGTTGCCGTTCCCAGCAGGCACGCCTGAACTCGCGAGCACGATGCCGGCTGTTGTTCAGCTCAAGGAGACTACGACGACGCCTGTTGTCATTGGCTGATTGCACGCCATTGTCGTCCATTGTGCGGATGGCCCATTGAGGAGCCTTTCCTCCGAGTGAAGCCCCCTGAATAACCGACGCGTCGCGCCTCTTGCCTTTCACACAAAACAAGCCACGATTCAGAGCCAAGAAACAGGCTCGGTCCGGCTAGCGAGAGCACGCATCAGGGCGTGGCACTGATCCTGCTGACGAGCGAGACGACTCCAAGGCGCGCTGAGCGAGCATCGCGCCCACCTGAGAACGCTCGTCGATCTATTCACAGAAGCATATAGCCAGCCGAGCGCATCCATAATCTATCTCATAGGTGAGCTATCGATCTGCTTCCTTGGCCCGCTGTCATCCTCTCGATCTGTGCGACCAGTCGACGCGAGAAGGAGGACCCGGCGATCCAGCGTGCATGGACCTCTGGCCGAAGGAGGCTCGATGGGCGTCATCTCTGGCGAGCCTTTGCCCTTTGACGACGTCCAGTCTCGTGATCCGAAGCCAAGTCGCTGCAGCCAGCTTCTATCCGTTGGACTGAGGACCACATGAGCAAGAGCTGACAAGGTTTTGCTGCTGCTGTACAGTACAAAGAGCACTTGCCCTTTGACAAGGACGTTCCCTTGCTCGAGCTGTGTGGGGAGCAAGCGCACGCACAACCACACAAGATGAAGTCCATAAGACGGTCCCTGAACAAGGACAAGATTTCCACGCCCACCAATTTCCAGACGACCGCATCTGGCGCGGGAGCCATGCAATACTCGTCTTTTGTCCCTGCCGGGCCACAGAACCAGTCTGCAGCCGCACGATCTGCCGTGCCTATCGCAAGTGGCCAGAGCAGATCACTCGGTGCTTCTTCTGGCGCTAACATGTCTGCCATTGTCGCCGGACCGCCCAAGATGGTCGTCAGATCGATAAGACCTTATAGAGCGCGAACGCCCCAAGAGATCTCATTCGAGGAGGGCGACTTCTTTCATGTCGTCGGCACCGGTCCGGATGGTTCAAGAGAAGGCTCACTGCCGGGCACTGCAGATGCGGAAGACTGGTACGACGCAGCGAACCCATCGACCGGCATGCGTGGCCTCGTACCAAAGTCATTCTTTCAGGTTCTTGCGCGTAATGAACGCGATCAGCGGACTCAGCCTGCTCAGCAACAGAGGCCATTACAGAATGCACGCTCGATGGGGAATATGCGTGGCGGTCCAGCCCAGCAGCAAGAGACAGTACCGCCAATGCCCAGCAACCCACGAGCGAGTAATTCCCGCAGGCTATCGGCATCTGGTCAGCCTGGCAAAGGACCTCTCTATGGCGTCGTACAATATGACTTCAAGGCCGAACGAAGCGATGAGCTCGACGCTAAGCGCGGCGAGCCCCTCATAATTATGTCAGTTGCTGCCTATCCCTCCTTGGATGATGTTCACTCTGAAAGCCAGTGCACAATCTAATCACGAATGGTTCGTCGCAAAGCCGATAGGACGTCTCGGCGGGCCTGGCCTCATCCCAGTCTCCTTTGTCGAGATACAAGACATGGCTACGGGTAAGGAATTTGCGCGTGCACAACAGCATGGTATTGATCGACTTGCGCAGGCAAAGCGGTCGATATCGATATCGTCAATGAGATGATCAGAGGAGGCGCTCTGCCGCCTGTTGAGGAATGGAAGAAGAATACAGCCGAGTACAAGCAGAGCTCTATCCCGCTAGGTCGCTTTGACTTCAACAAGAGCGCGCCCGCTTCCAATGGTTCAGCAGACAGTCGGACGAGTACTACACTCAATAGCCGGGCTCCAGGGCCCAGCACGAGTAGGCAAGCCAACTCACACTACGAGACCTCGACGGCTAAGCTCACGCCGAACGAATATGCTCAAAACGCATACTCACATTCTAGTCCGAACCTCGGCGCTCAAGATGCTATCTCGCGAGCTAATTCCACTACGCCAAACGGTCTATATACAGACCAACGCGAACCTGGCAGGCAGTCCCAGCAGAGCTCGAGCAGACGGTCCATGCCGCGCGACGAGCTCACCTCTGCTGGCTTCAATCAGAGATACGGGCTCGTGACAAAGGCAGCAGTCGAGTCTTTCCACTTTGAGGAAGGCTCATTCTGGCTACACGTCCGAGCGACTTTTGCATCCGGTCTCTCGCTCGTGCTCTACAGACTATACGAACACTTTTATGACTTTCAGATCGCACTCATGAACGAATTCCCGGTAGAGGCGGGGAGGGAGTTGCCGCTGCATGCCAGGCCAGGCGATCGACCTCAGCGAATACTACCGATGATGCCAGGCCCAACATCGCAGGTTGACGAGATCGTATGCGCACAGCGAGTTGCAGACCTGACGATCTATCTGGCCGAGCTCTGTCAGCTACCAAAGTATATTAGAGAGAACGCACTTTTCTTTGACTTCTTGTCGCCTCGCAAGGGCGATGTACAAGTCAACCAGCCCAGCAAAGCGTCAGAACCAGCAGACGGCATGTCGAACGGCATGGAACCGACAGGCAGCGGACGCAGTAGTAATGGTAACGGCCTAACAAATGGCATGTCGTCAATGCGCATCAGTCCGCAAACGACAAGCGCACAGCCGCCGCGAGCGATACCGAGTGCGAGTTCGACGGCGAGCTCGCGTTGGACACCGCCCTCGACATCTACTGCCCACACCTCGGCATCGTCTGATCCTCGCAGCTCTCACGGGCGATCGGGTCTCGTCTCTGCTGGCTCGATACCGCCCGTGCCGCAAACGAACGGTCGTACCTCACAGCCGCTCGCGCCGCTCACTGCGAGCTTCTTGAAGATCAAGGTCTTCCATCGTAACACAGACGATCTCATCGCGATCAGAGTACCGCCGGATGTCAATTTTGTGGGATTGCTCGACAAGATTCGCGATCGCTTGGGCGACAATGTCAACAGGATCCGGTTCCGTGAAGAGGCAGGTATGGGCGTACCGCCAAGCGGGGGTCAGGTGCTCGTGGCGGGTGGGGCGAGATTGATCGAGCTCTGCGACGATGATGATTTCAATTGGTGGACGAGGTCGGGGTGCAAATACATCTTATATGTCGATTAGGGAACGACGTCATCCGCACGATCATGATCTTGTCGGTCTGTGTGTAATCCACGGTTGTACAACACTCTGCATATCACCTCTTCTTGTACACGCACGGTTTCAGCAGGTCTGAAGAGAGCTTCATCAAGTCGTCTTCATTCTCTGTAGCCCTGCCGGTCTTTCGAAATTCGAACAAGATAAAGTGAGTGTTGCTTTTGTCAGTCTTCGACAGCGTAAATCCAGCTTGTTGAACAAGCCGCAGAAAGGCCTTTACGTCTGTAAAGCGCGAGACGACTTCTGCCATGTGAAACAGACCGCCTTGCTTGAGTATCCTCGAGGCTTCCGTGACGCTCTTGATCCAATCTGTGCCCATCAGACTGAGGCAGCAGACGACAGCATCGACAATCTGTGCTCCTGGCGTGTCTCGTGCGCCAGGCAGAGGCACATGACCATTGCATTGAGCTTGTATGATCCAACCGGACTGGTGCCGATCAACGAGGTCAAACGACAAGACGGTGTAGCCCTGCGGAACGAGCGTCTGCGCTAGTCGCGCATCGCCGCAGCCCAAGTCTGCGATGACGTATGGCTTCGAGGCGCTGCGTACTTTTGCTAGTATGAGATCGAGGGGATTGGTCGGCCAAGATGATGCCTGTGACCTGAACCCGACGTGATACTCATCAAAGAGCGACGGATCATCTTGCACGAGCGATAGCGCAGCATCGCCTGTGGTGGTGTACTGTAGCAGCGCGTCAGCACAACGAGCCTCGACAGCTTGAGTAGCGCACGAGTTGCTCATTGATCCAGCGAAAGCGGGCGCCGCCTAGCTTTGACTGCAGCGACTCGCTTAGCGCAGATGGTGAGAACACTGCTTTTGCAGGTCTGGCTGGCTTCTGAGGCAGAGAGGAGCCGCCATTCGCGGGCGGGCCAAGTTTTGCATCTGTAGGCAAGGACGGCTCTTTGGATGACTGAGTCGCGTCTTCGGCGGCTTGCCGCTCAGCATTTCGCTTCCTACGCTTGTTTCGCTTGCTTGTCGAGTGCTCAGACTGCGTTGGGGCATCTGAAGGCTTGGCCTGACGCTTGAGATTCGCCAGAGAGGCTTCGACGTTCAGCGTCGCGGTCGAGGAGGCTGCGTCTGCTAGGGTAGCGTTGGCAAGCGATCCTTTGGGGCGCTTTCGCTTCTTCTGCTTATCGCCTACATCCGCCGGCTCGCCGACTGACCAGCCGGGCACCTCGAAGAGCATCAAGGTCGAGGAGAAATCGAAGAGAGCGAGAGAAGTTTGTCGACGTGTCATTTCGCTTGCTCGCGCTGACGACGACTGGCGCTCGCCTGCCAGCGTGAGACGACATGGTGAGGCGTGCGAGTCTTTGCTGGCCTACTGTCATGCTGACGCTCTATGCCTCATAGTTTCGTAATACGTACGATTCCGACAACACCGTCTTCTCGCCCCAGGGAAGGCTACACCAAGTCGAGTACGCGCTCGAGGCGGTCAAGCAAGGATCTGCTGCTGTGGGGCTGAGGAGCAAGACCCATGTCGTCCTGCTCACGCTCAAGGTCGGCTGAAGCTTCAGTGCAGCTGTGTACGCAAGCTGAGCCTGGTCTTGCTCACTAGCGCTCGACGGGCGAGCTGGCGAGCTACCAGAAGAAGCTGATCCGTATCGACGATCATATCGGCATTGCCATCGCTGGTCTCACGTCAGACGCACGCGTCCTCAGGTCAGCTTTGCTCCTTCCTGCGCGCTTGTCACGGTCTCATACGGGGACTGGGCTACAGCAATTTCATGCGCCAGCAAGCGATGAGCTCGAAAATGGCATACAACCGTCCCATCCCTGTCAAACGAGTCGTCGACACCATTGCAGATCGTGCGTCTCTTCGAGCTACTAGGTTGGCCGTGCTGACCCATCTCGTGCGCGACTGTAGGCGCGCAAGTGAATACGCAAATGTACGGCAAGCGGCCTTATGGCGTCGGCTTCCTCGTCGGCGGACATGATGTCAGTGACGGACGCTTTCAGCTTTCGGCTATCACCTTGCTGAGTGTCTTCGCATTGATTTAGGCGACAGGTCCTCATCTCTACGAGTTCTCACCATCCGGCACGGCGTTTGAGTACTACGCCATGTCGATCGGCGCGCGCAGTCAGAGTGCAAAGACGTATCTCGAGCGCAACTTTGAGGCTTTCCAGGACTGTAAGTCGTTCGGCAGAAAGGATTCCATTGTGCTCATGCGATCGGCCAGGCGATCTGGACGAGCTCATCAAGCACGGTCTGCATGCTCTGCGCGACACGCTGCAACAAGACAAGGAGCTATCTACGCTCAACACGAGCATAGGCGTCGTCGGCGCTCCTGCACCGGCACCACCCGCTCAGCCAGAGTTCGAGCCGACGGGCACGACATCAGATCCGAGCAAGCCCGTGCTGGGCAAACGACCGCCGCCCAACTTCCGCGTCATCGAGGGTGACGATCTGACGCCTTACCTGGCCAAAATGGATCCCAAGGAAGATCCAGCGGCACCGAGAGGGAGTGGAGATGCACCGATAGCACCGACAGGGGACGCAGCGGCGCCGGCAGCGGGAGGGGATACGATGGAGACGGATTGATTGATGATACAACAATCGACGATGCACTGTTACCCTCTGCCTATCATCAATGTGTGCTACATGGGCGCCGTCTTGAGTTGGATGCCGTGCCAATTCTTGACTTCTTCGGCTAGGGCCTCGTTGACGACCCGGTGCTGCTTGATCGTCGAGAGGCCCTTGAAGTCCTTGTGCGCGATCGAGATGGCAAAGAAAGAGCCACAACCTCCTGCGATGGGATCGATGTGTGAGTAGCGTGCTTGCACAGACTGACCCTCGAACGCCTCACCCGACACATCTTGTACCTCGATCCTGCCACCCTTAAAGATCCCCTCTAGCTTCTCCATGACCGCACGCTCCTCCTTGCTGAGCAATGTCGCACTCTCTGAGCTCGTCCCTTCGTCCGTCTGGGCAGATCCGCCCATCCCTCTCGCTGCAGTCTGTGTCGAGCCATCCTCATCCGCGCTGCTGACGCTCGAGGAGGAGTCGACGGGTGTGTAGGCTTCCGAGGGCTCCAAGGGACTCCGATCTGGCGAGTTGGACGGTTGCTGGGTCGGCGGGATGGACGAGCGTGCGACGTAGCCTCTGACCGGCATGGTCGACCTCGCGCTCTGCCTGGGCACGAGCCAGCTTGGCCGGATCAGCATCCTCATCGCTGCCTGGCTCCTCAGCATCGTTTCTCGACGGATCGACTTGTACTTTGCCATCCATCGCGTCGGCGTCATTGTCCCCGATACTGTTGCGCCCCAGAAGGCCAGCGTGTCTGCATGCCTGATGACTCGCTGCAAGCGGCAGGCATCCTCCTAGCCTCTGCAGCGCTCAGGCTGTCCCTCTTCGCCACTTCGCTCCCCGAGAAATTGGCCCTCTGGCCAGAAATATCGACCCCTCTGACGAGCTTTCGACATTGTATGCCACTCTTTCGTCGACCCATATAATATACCGAAGCTGAGCCCTGGAGTAGTACGAGAGGGCGCACATCTTCGTCAGCTTGGCATTGATCCCTATGGCGGCTCAAGTTTCCATCAGGCAAGCTAACGAACCACGTGTACGACAATGTCTGAGCGTGTACCTTGCAGGCACCCGCTCTGCTGGCTCTGTTCTCCAGCGAGTTTCTAGCCTCAAGATGGTCGACAGCTATGGCATGGACAGTGGTAGACCTACTCTCGGCTCTGATTGTCTGTCGACTCGCGCAGCAGAGACCGACGCCCACGCCATTGCGCGTTCTTGCAATGCAAGTCTGCCTCCTTCGCCGTCGCTTCATTGTCGCTGAAGATAGCGATGGTCTGCAGAGCTAGCTTCCATCCCTTCACAATCGTCAGCTGTCTCGCGCGCACCACTGCGCCGCTAGCCCACGCCATCACCCTTGCATCTATCCTTGCAAGCAGCTCAGGTGAGTCTATCCCGCGTATTGCAGCTCATCCGTCTCAAGCAACGCCCAGGACATGGCTACGCTAGCATGATGCTATTGGCTTTGGCTTGTCACGTCTCGCCCGTCGCGATCCTCTTGCTTGCACCCGTCAGCATGCTGTCCCTCAGACAAAGCCCAGGGTCTGTCAGGGTCAGCGCATCCTCCCGTTCATCATTCCTTTTGCTGAAGCCGTAGCGAGCTGGCAGGGTGTGTCACTGATACATTTGAGCATGTTCTTCGTGTCGACCGCAGCGCTGCTTGCCTTCTCACGACTCTGGCTTGGCTCATGGAGTTTCATGGACAGCTACATCGTCTTGTGAGCCCATCATACAGCCTGTTGACCGCAGCTGACCAACTTGGAAGTCTGACGGTGTCTGATCTGACCCCCACGATCGGCCTTTCATGGTATTTCTTCATCGAAATGTTCGACCACTTTCGATCATTCTTTGTCGCCACATTCCAGCTGCATCTGCTCATCTACGTAGCACCCGTCTGTATCAAGCTCAGGTACGCCAGTCACCACGCGTTCAGCAGGACGAGGCTGACGCGTTTCACAGACGCGATCCTTTGTACGCATGTGCGACGATCATAGGCATCGGAAGCCTCTTTCAGAGCTATCCCAGCGTCTCAGACGTGGCACTCTACCATTCGCTTCTGCCTCTATACCCAGAGATAATGCCTCGTACGTAAGCAAACCTTCCGTATGCCAGCTCGCTCACAATGATCGACAAAGACTTGAGGCATCCTATGTTGACGGCTTGTCTGCTGCTCTACGCGACTGCATTACTCAAATCGTTTCATCATCTCTGGCTCTACGCAGGGTCGGGCAACGCCAATTTTTACTATGCTTCCACGCTCGTTTGGAACCTCGGTCTCGGACTCGGTCTGATCGACAACGTCTGGGCTTTCCTGACGCACGACTTCCTGACCAGACACAAGCTGGACAAGGATACCACCGTCGTATCACAGCGGTGACGACCAAAGCAGCCCGAACGACCTTCCCATGCCACTCAAGCTCGAGTCGCTTATGCCGCAAGCGCAAGGTAAGATCACCTGGGCACCGAGACTGTGCATAACGTTACAACGCTCGCGAGTCCAAAAATGCTGCTCGCTCTAGGAAGATCGCTTCGGCTGATGTCGAGCGTGCGGCGCAATGCAAGGGTCTCGCTGGGCTTTCTTGATGGCTCGAGCTCGATGACGACCATGCGACGCTACCGGCGTGCCATTGCAGCTCGTGTAGCAATTGTGGAATGTAGTGCTTTTCGAAATCGTCAGCAGATGCATTGTCGAAAATGATCAGACTCACAAGCCAAGACCAGCAGAGACGGCGACATGGGCACCGGCTCCGACGCCGGTGCCAAGTGGACTGACGATTGCGCCTGCTGCTACATTGGCAGAGACGGCAGCGCCAAAGCCTGCGCCGAAGCCGAGGGATGGAGCGCAGTGCTCAAAGCATTCTTTGGGGCCGCCATTGCCTCGCTCTACGTGTCCAGATGCATATGCAGTCGGCTTGGCTGTCGCGCCACAGATGAGCGCAAAGCACGTCATGATGTATGCTGTCTTCATGCTGACTTGAACGGTGGTGTAATGAATGTGGGGGTCCTACTGCCAATTGTCTGCTGAGATAAGTTGCTGCTCTTGCTCACACATGGCCAGGTTATGTATCTGAGCAGGCAGAAGACAGAAGACTGCGCAAGCATCGAATGACAGATGGAAAGCCGCAGCAGTGGCAGTGGACGCAGCAGAAAGCTCAGTAGGGTCCGTGCGAAAGGCCAAGTCCAGCGATAAGCACACAGACGCGCAAGAGTCAATGCAGGATCTATACGACAGCTTGCAGACGAGCCTGGGGCGATGACTGTTCTTGCTGTTCTTGCACATGCTTGAAATGTATCTTCCGATGTTGAGCGAGCGCGGTCGCTTCCGAGTATGAGCCCGAGCAAATGTCACACTTGAAAGGACGGTCCTTCACGTGGGCTTGGAGATGTCGCATGATCTTCTGTCTCTGAGCGAACGGCTTGCCTTCCTTTGCTCGCGTACAGCCCTCCCACTGACAGGAGTAAGTCGACTTGCCACACCCGACATGCTCCTCGCCGAGATGAGCCATGAGTTTGGCGGTAGTCGAGAACTTGGCAGAACAGCCTGGCCATTTGCAGAGATGCTCTTCGCCCATTTCGCCATCCTTCTGGTCGGCTATATCGACCAAAGCATGGTGTTGAGCGCAGTGAGGTAGACTCTTGCCCCTATGAGAGCATGGCTTGACATGTAGATGACGACGGAGCATCGTTTCTTCCGTTACGGGAGGATTGCGTCGGCGCTTGGGACCGCCTTGAGAGCTTGTCGGGGTAGTAAGAGGTGTCTGGAAGCTTGAGCCGGACGTAAAAGAGGCTGGAGTACTGCCAAAAATGGAACGCGTATCTGTGCATTGCGTCAGTTCAGGATGCATATGCCAGGATGAAAGATTTACCGGAATCGAGACTGGGGGTCGAGGGCACGAAATCGAGCTTGAACTTGGAGAGATCGTTGACCGGGCTACCGCGCTGCTCAGGCACTTGGGCGGCATGAGTTGCGGTGCCGTTTGCCAATGTGTGATGGCCAGCCACGCTGAAGGGCAGTCCCTGCTCGATATGATCGTGCAGAACATGCTGCATGAGAATGCTTGCGGGCGGCGTGGCAGTCGAGCTTGTCTTGATTGTCTCCTGACGGGTCAGGCTGCCAGGCACAGGCATGCCGGCATCACTGGCAGGAAAGGCAAGAGGAGCCGGAAGCATGTAGCAGTCGTCCCACTGGCATCGCAATGCGTCCGTTGGCAGGACATGCTGCGCAAGCGGGGTCGGATCACGCCTTGTATCGATGACATTTTCCTGCTTCGAGGTTGGCAGTATCTGTGTCGGCCATTGCGTCGTCTGGAGCGGCACAAAGGTCTTGTCGGGCGAAGAGGGCGTCGGCCAGGCTATAGCCTCTGGTGTACTGGCGTCTTGCATGTGCGACAGATGAGCCTCGTTGACATGAGCGACGAGCTCCTTCTTGTGGGTAAAGGCAGCATGACAATGAGACCATTCGCAGACAAAGGGCAGATGAGGCGGATGGCAGACAGCAGTATGCGAATGGGGCACCTCACAAGGCTCTTCGTGGCACAGCCACCGGTAGAGACTGTCCTGACTGGCCGGTCTGGCGTCGCTCTCTGGCGGACTGGTCGAGGCGAGCGAGCTCCTGCCGTGTGTGATGGGCGACAGTCGCGTCAAGCCGGGCAAGGGCTCCTGGAGTCCCTCTCGAGGATGGGCGAGGTTGGATGTAGACGGAGTGGGATGATCAGCAGCTGCTGCGCAACAGCAGCAGTCGAGGATCTCCTTGAGCGTCTCTTCGTGCCCCCAATCGATGCCCGACCATGACGGAGGCATGGCTTGATCTGACGGGCCAGTGCCGAGTGGATGGACTGCATCGAGTTTTGAGGAGCCCTGAGCGAACCAGGCAGCGTCACAGGTCTCTTGAGGCTCGCAGCAGCCAGTAGAGGGGCAGCATCCGCCTTGTGCGGTAGCCAGTCTGCAGTCAGGGCAGCCCTCTTCAAAGTTGGCCTCCTCGGACCGAGCTTGGACGAGCATGCTGTCCGACTGATCCTGGGCTGATCAGGACGTCGTGCTCACCTGTCCGAGGTGCAGCTGTAGCGAGCGAACGCTGCACGCTGGGAGGATGAGGAGCTTGCACGTGATTTTTCCGACAGTGCCAGCGCCTTTCGCCCGAGTGCTATTGCGACCTTTGACAAGCCTGTGAGTCCGACCTTGCTAGGGCGAGCAGCCGCTGCATTTGCGCAAACGGCTGCCGACGACGTAGCGAGAGCGCTCGGCGGCTGCAGCGCCCGAATAGAGAGCAAAAGGCTGACTGCCTCCTTGTGCGCCAGATATCACAAGAGCGAGCAAGCATGGGAGGCCTGAAAGATATCGTACCTGTAAGCGAAATCTTGCATGAGGGGTCTATGCCCGTTCTGATGAGACACACGGCTTGACAGGCGTGAGTCAGCTCGGCAGCTCCTCCTCTCCCAACGCGACAGCCCACCGTACCTCGAGAGCTCTACGTCGCCTTCCCTTCTTTCTCGACCGCTCCTCGCAGACTGATCTCGAGCGTTGCTGATCACATGCTCAAAGGGGTGTCGTCACCGGCGAGAACCTCGTCAAACTCATGGCACACGCCAAGAAGGAACAGGTTCGTTCCTACTTGCATCTCCAAAATGTCAGCTGACCCGTGTGCTGCGCAGTATGCTATGCCCGTGAGCTGCATGCGCATGTTCTACCTCTCGTCTGCTGACTGACTGGCCTTGTGCCCTCCCTACGCTCAGGCATTCGTAGGTGGCGCTCGTGCAGCGCGCCGTGCCAAGCTGACTTGAGAGCTGCAGAACTGCACCTCGTCATCAACCGTCGTCGCAGTCCTCGAGGCTGCACGCGACGCAAAGGCGCCCGTTCAGATCCAAGTATCTCAGGGTGGCGCTGCTTTCTTCGGTGGCAAAGGTCTCAAGAACGACAAGCAGCAAGGCTCAATTGCAGGCGCCGTCGCTGCAGCCCACTACGTTCGCGCCATCGCACCCGCGTACGGCGTCCCCGTCGTGCTCCACTCGGATCACTGCGCAAAGAAGCTTTTGCCCTGGTTCGACGGCATGCTCGAGGCAGACGAGGCCTATTACAAGGAGCACAAGGAGCCCCTCTTCTCGTCCCACATGCTCGATCTCTCCGAGGAGAGCAAGGAGGAGAACATCGAAATTTGTGTCAAGTACCTCGAGCGAATGGCAAAGATCAACCTCTGGCTCGAGATGGAAATTGGCATCACAGGTCAGTCCGCCTTACGCGAGCCCGCTCCGCGCTGACATACTGCTCGCATGCAGGTGGCGAGGAGGACGGCGTCAATAACGAGAACGTCGACAATGCGAGCTTGTACACGCAGCCAGAAGACATCTGGGATATCTACCAAGCCTTTTCCAAGGTGACCAACATGTTCTCGATTGCCGCTGCCTTCGGCAACGTTCACGGCGTCTACAAGCCCGGCAACGTCCGCCTCCATCCCGAGCTGCTCGCCAAGCACCAGGCATACGTCAAGGACCAGCTCAAGACTGATGATCCTCGTCCCGTCTTCCTCGTCTTCCACGGTGGCTCCGGCTCGACCAAAGATGAGATTGCCACCGCGCTCAACAATGGCGTCGTCAAGATGAACGTCGATACAGGTGGGCCTCTTTCGCCGCTGACTGGCTTGTGGCTGATCGCATGGCTTACACAGACACGCAATACGCCTACTGCGTCGGCTTCCGTGACTACTTCAAGAAGAACGCCGACTACGTCGCCACTCAGGTCGGCAACCCAGACAAGCCAGATGGACCCAACAAGAAGTACTACGATCCTCGCGTATGGGTCCGCAAGGGAGAAGAGACAATGAAGGAGCGATGCACAGAAGCGCTCAATGATTTGCGCTGCGTTGGTCGTCTCTAAAGATCTTGTAGCTAGAAAAGCACAATGAAACTGCTGCGAGTCGGAACAACATGACTAGTCAACTCAATCGCGTGGCTTCTTCCTGCTCGCCTCATCCTGATCGAGACCGCGCTTGCTGCCCTTCTTGGCTTCGTCAAGGAAAGCCGACACGCCAAAGGGATCTGCCGTCGTGTCCTTCTCAAATTGAACTGGACCCGTGCGCGTTTCTTGCAAGTCTGCACCCTCGAAGCCCTTGCGGGCGACGCCGAGACCGAATCGGTCGTTGTTGAGGGCCTTCTTGATGCCTTCTTCGTTGCCGCCGCCGTAAGCCTCGTCGTCCTGCGAATCTTGCAAAGGCTTATAGATTGCTGCTGCTGCATTCGAGCCCTGGAAGAGCGGTCGGTCATACAGATTATATGAGTCATCATCTGCAAAGCCAGATGGCAGTGATTCTTGATTGAACAAGCGAGAGTCGAGCATGGATTCTTTGGACAATGTCGGTTTGGCTAGACCGAGCGCAATCTTTTCCGATATATCCCTACCTTGTGCTCTGCACATCAAAGATATGTCAGCGAAGGCTGCTGACGATACAGAAATGACTTGCCTGGCCATCACACGCGCCCGCTGTTCGGTACCCATGTTGTTCATCCTGAGCTCGCGCTCGCGCTCTTTGCGTCGCTCTGCTCTCATTTGCTCTCGCTTCCTGATCTCTTCCTCATCCTCCTCATCATCGTCTGACTCGGACGCGGCACGGGGTTTGGTAGCAACGGCCTGCTCTGCTTCGTCGGAATCTGAATCGGATCCATAGCCCGCCAGAGCAGCAGGTAATGCGCCTCCTGTGCCTGCTACACGACCAGCCGTGCTTGTCGCGGGGAGTCCGGATCGCTGATCCCGTGCTCTCTGAGCGAGCTGTCGCAAATTCTCCTCTTTGGCCTGCTTCTCCTTTTGCGCAATCGCTTGCTGGAGTTGTGATCGCTGCCGGACCTCCTCTCTCGCGTGACGATCGGCGAGATAGAGCGATTCCGAGAGTGTAGCGAAACGATCATTGATATGTACATCTTGCAGACCTCTGCCGTCTGCAGCCAATCGCTTGTCGAGCGGGATGGTGTAGCCCTTGTTGTTCTTCCAATTGGAGATACAGGGAGGTATCATCCAGTCTGAGACATCCTGCGGTGTGATCTTGCGTGGTGGCGAGCGTAGGATGGGCGCAGGAGGCGAGGGCGGCCCTCTTGGGATCTTTCTATGCTTGAACCGTGGCGGCTCGAGCGGATCCTCGACGACCTCGGACATCCTGATGATACGCTGCTGACCGGCCGTGCCCGATGCAGGCGTGTAACGGATGAAGGACTCCTTGCCTTGCTTCTGTATGCCGGAAGCTGGCTGGGCGGCTTTGATCTTTGACTGGGTAATCTTTTCGAGCGCGAGTCTTGTCTTTTCGGCCGTCGACAGCACTTCCTCCTCGCTCGGTCGCTCCATCTCGGCATTGTTGATGTCGGTCCGGTGTGCCATCGGGATGAGATCCTTGAACTGGGACTGAATGATCCGGCCATCGCGGTGGCCTTGGTGGGCGATCGCATCGTATCTCACCTTTCCCTCTGCGTCAACCTGTAGAGCCAGCGTGTTCCCACTGGAGGACTGCTCAACGTGCATGAGCAGATGCGTACTGTCTCGTGTCAACAGTGTCGGCTCACATGTTTCTTCCGCCCAAGGTCGAGAGGAAATTGAGCGATGTGGCATTCAGGATAGGCGCCGCCATCGCCAAAGTCGTCTGCTTTGGAGGGTCGCCATGAGGCACGATGACCGTAGCTTGGTACCTGTGATCGTAGAGCGAGTGTCTGCTCTATGGCTGCGGGCAGAGCGTCGTCGACTGCCGCTGGCTCGCTTGATACATACTTGGGCGCAGGCAGGAGACTGATGTACGGGCAGAGCATGAGCTGCTGCTCGCTGACTGAGCAAGCCTGTACACTCACCTAGCTAGCACGCTGGTCATGTCGTGCAGTCTGATGCCTGCCTGGCTGGCTGACGATGATTGCCCTGCTGCCTGCCGCCTGACTGAGCGACTCGTCTCGGGAAAAAAAAGGGTCTCGCGCCGCGACAGGCAGCGACCCGAGCTGGCGTGGCAAAGCGCACGGAGCAGCTCAGAAGCAGCCCAAAGCGAGCACACGACCCCTTGCTGGCTCTACAGTCCCACCGTACAGCAGCTCGCTTGCTCAGTGCAAGCAAAGCGCACTCGTAAGCGGGACCAGCGCGCAGTCAGCAACGCGCTCACGACCTGAGCGACTCACAGCCTTGTCTCAGCAGTCAGCCAGCCGGAGCATGTCAGCCGCGAGCGTGCCAGAGGGCTCTGCGTACGACGCCCCCGACGAATCCACTGAGACACCCGTTGGCAAGACGAGTGGCCGACAGAGTCGAGATGCCTCTCTGAGCAAGAGCGCGGCTATCAGGCATACACTGGAACGGCAAGGTGTGCCTGATAGCGACGGAGGGGAGCTTACCACACCTACCCATCAGTCAGACTTGGCTAGATACGAACAACAGAATGGCATCGTCCGGCCAAAGGCCCTCCAGAGATCGATGAGCTCCCAAAGGTCTACCGACCCGCTCGCGTCGCCCTCTGCCGATCCACCGAGCAGGCCGCCATCGACCTATTTTGAGCATCTCGATGGATCAGCCCATCAGGCCCAGCTCGACAGATCTGCCAGCAGACGCGCTTCGACTGTCTCTGTCTCGTCAGATGCCAAGCCGGATGTCTCGTCTGGCCTCACAAAGTCTGCGCTCAACTCGCCTAGGTTCGAGCGAGCGGTCTCCTCCTCGTCCGATAGCAGTCGCTCTACCGGCCTCAGTCAGTCTTCGCCTTTGCTGAGCGCACAAGCCCCAAATGACAGCCATGACGACACCCTCAGTCCCTACGAGGAGGGCGAAGCGTCGAATTCCGTCCTGACGCTATCCGCGCCTGCGAGGGCGATCCCTGTGCGAATACGAGATTTCGCCTTTCCGTCTGACGATCCAAGATATGTCGGAAAGCCCCATCCTGATATGATAGAACACGAGCGCAGACGGGCTGCTGCTGCCCAAGCAGGCTCGAGCGATTTCCCCAGCATGGACTTGAGCTCACGGCTGCCCGAAGAAGCCCTGGCAGAGGACAGCGACGAAGAGGCTGCAGGCGAAGAAGCCAGACGGTCAGGCGCTTCTCCGGGCGCATTCTATTGGGGCTTCACTACCTCTGCAGACAAAGCTCAAGGCGACGAAGCGTTCTATCGACCGAGATACAAGCTCGATTCAAACTCTTCGCAAGCAGACGACGACGAGCTAGATTCGCATTCTGAGCCTCTAGAGGGTCAAGAGTCTGAAGAGTTGCCTGCCATCGAGCCCGGCAGTCTCTACAAGGCCAATTATGCCTTTACTGCAGAAACACCTCAGGAGATGTCGTTGATCGAGGGAGAGATCGTCAAAGTCTACGAGCGACTCTGCGAGGGATGGGTCATCGCCGCCAAGATGACCCCCGCAGGAGATGAGAGTTCGTCTGCTTCGATGGGCTCGACCAAGGAAGAGGCGGAGGAAGAGCAGGGCCTGATACCAGAGAGCTACCTTACGCTTGTCGGCTAGCTGGCCTAGCCATATGAGCCATAGCTAGCTTAGCGCGGTCAGGTGAGCCTATGCTGCATTCTGATCAGACAACCAAGTCTGATATGCGTTTGGAGGCCACGGCTGCGTCTGCTGCCCGCCTGATCGTCGTATACGCCTCATCGATATGCTCAGCTTGCGTTTGAGGCGAGCCAATAGCGAACCGGATACAAGTGCGGCCACTCAGAACTGTCTGCGTGAGCATGATGCTCCTGTCTTGGCTCAGCCGCTCGACTAGCTCTGCGTTGAGCGCATTCGTCTCTTCTGCCGATTCTTGTGCTCTCGCCTTTAGCCGGAAGACGACGAGAGACCAGCGACGAGATGTCACGAGCTCGAAATCGGCATCTTCGACAAGCAACTTCTCGAGTCGTTCGGCGAGGGCGATGCCAGCTCGAATGTGGCGCTGGAAGCCCTCGACGCCGTAGCTCTTCAGTACAAAGTAGATCTGTTGAATGAAGAATGAGTAGGTGTTGACGACCATACACCCCTTGTACAGACCTTGAGAGATCGGAATCGCCGCCCGAGTGAGATCTGCATGTTCCTATAATCGATCACTGCCCTCGCCATATCGTCAGTGAGCGATGCAAGGATTGTTGAGCGATCCGCGCACCCGAGTCTGAGAACTGATTGCGCAAAAAGGGCGGCGTTATGTCGAGCGCATCTGTCAGCTGAGTTCTGTCCCTTGTCCAGAGACAGTTCGCGTCAAAGGTGACGAGGCCCCATTTGTGCATGTTTGTAGAAAAGGATGTGACTTCGCCATATGCGAATGATCTGGCCTTATTGGCCGCCTGGACGGTCAAGCCCGAGCGACAATTGATTGCCGACAGTCCAGCTTCGTCTCTGTGTTCTGGACAAGCGAGGACGACGCCAGCCCAGGCAGCATCTATGTGAATATACAGTGTCGGACAGGCTCTTGCTGCTCCGAGTATGCCCTCGAGATCGTCTATCGCGCCAGAGCTGGTCGAGCCGAGCGTGGCAATAAGTATACATGGAACCTCGTCTTTCGCCTTCGCATCCGCCAGGGCTAAAGCTAGCGTCGACTCTGTGAGCGCATAGCCGTCTTGCGCGCGAGTGGGCAGGGTTCGGACGGGCAGACCCAGGATGAGGCCAGCCTTGGCTCCTAGCGAGTGTGTCTGATCTGTGACCCAGATCGAGAGCCGAGAAGAAAAGGCAGAGACCTGACCGCGGACATAGCTTGCATCGACGATCTGCAAAGCTCGCTCTCGTGCTGCTATACATATGGTGACTGTGCTCTCGCTGGCGGATCCCATAATGATGCCACCTCCGGGCGCTTGCTCGTTGGTGAAAGAGAGATCGAGACCAAAGAGCAGAGCTGTCCAGCGCATCATGAGCGTCTCTAGTTCTGTACAGACGGGCGAGCAGGACCTGAACCTCAAAGAGTCAGTAGGGTGATCGTGATGATCAATTGGACAAGCAGGACCAATTGAAGCCGGGGTTGCTGACTGCTCCGACGAGCAGGTCTGCTAGGATAGATTCAAAGGTCGTGTTGGCTGGGAAGTAAGCGAAAAATGAGGGGTGTTGCCAATGAGAAATGCCGGGCAGGACGAGGTGATTGAAGTCCTTGAGCAAATCAGAGCTCGGCTGACCCTTGGCGGGCGGCTCTCGAGCGAACGAGGCGGCACAATCGCCGGGCTTGACACTTGACTCGACATCCCTCTCTGACAGGGTTTCAAAGTAGGAAGCGATCTGCTCAATGGCTGCATGTCCAACCTCTCGGAATCTGGAGAGTGCTGTTTGAGCAGCCGATCTCGAGCGGGTCGCTCAGGCTCACTCGTCAGCGTTCATCGATGTCTCTGGCGATGTTGCGTCGATCAACACGGAGGGGGGAAGCGGATGTCTAGGCTCTTGCTGCCATCCATGGTTGCCCGGTGAGGACGATCGCGTCGCGACAGTAGCGAGCGAGCCAGCTGCCAGCCGCCCAGAGACCTGACGAGCAATGGCGATGCTGACTGACCAGGGATCGATACGCTGCACGCCTCACTACAGCTGAGCTTGTGATCGGCACCTCTGATAGGCTGGCTCATCGTCACAGGCACGCTTGGGATGAGCTTGCACCGTCACCGCGAGCCAAGAACAGCAATTGTTGACAAGCCCAGCCTGCCGTCTGCGTCTCGGACACTCCTCAATCAGAACAGAGACCATAGGCTGACCCTCGACGGCGAGCCGCTCGAGCAGGGCAAGCCCTTCCGGCCAGACTCCGGCGCAGTGAGCTTTCCCGCGCAGTCGCCTGCCTTTCCGCCTCCATCACTGGACGGTCTAGCACCTCTGCCTGCCCCCATCAAGGAAGCAGGGCGACACAAACGACACGCCTCTGCTGCATCGAGCTTCCATCTTCCCACAGCCCGAGCCAGCGCGCTCGCCCACCGGATCAGCCTCGAGTCGGTCGACACCGCCAAGACTGCTGCCCACGGCCGCGAGGAGGGAGCCATGATTGCTACGCGATCGAGCTTGCCGCCCAAGTCGGCTCGCAGACCGAGTGCGCCTCAGATAGATGGGCCTGCAGAAGCGAGCACGTCTGCCAGCTCTCCGAGACTAGCAACTGGCGATTACACGAGCAGGCCGACCTCCTCTTCGGCCGTTTCGCCGAGTCAGGGTTCCTCAAAGGTCCTTCTGACGACTGCATTGCAGACCGCACAAAAGGCAGTCGAGTACGATGGCGACAACCGCGTGCACGAGGCCCTGCAGGCCTACAAGACTTCCGTCGATCTCTTGCAGGAGGTCATGACGCGCGTCGAAGAGACGGCGCTCACTCGGCGGGCGAAGGCCATAGAGCGGGAGGACCGGCTTGCGCAGACTGCCCTTGCCAATCCCGAGTCGGAAGAGGCGCGTCAAGACAGGGTCAGAGCGGCGGAGAAGGCAGAGAAGCGCGAGAAGGACCGTCTCGAAGAGGGTCGTCGCCTCAAAGTGATTGTGTGTCACGCTTCAGTCATTTCAGGAGAGTCGCATACTGACGAGTGATCCTCTGTCGCGCAGCACGACACTTACACGGAGCGGATCAAGATGCTGCAGATTATTGTAGATACACAGACCGCCGAGCTTGTGCCTGTCAAGAGCCAATCCACACAGAGTAGCCGAGACTCGGTAGATCCGACAGACACAAGCGCTATCGGACAGGCTATGCTCATGCCTGCTTCGCCGCAGAGGTCCCTGCAGCCCATCAAAGCCAACGAAGTCATGCCGCCTATTGCGGCAGGCTCGAGCCTCAGGTCCAGTGTCACAGTCGATGCGCCTCGGTACGGGCATGCACACAAGCGCTCGAGTGGGCTTTCCGGCCGGTTCAAGCGTCGCAGCAAAGACTCGAGCCATCGCGAATCACAACTGCTAGGCGGTGCTGAGAGCAGCGTGCCCATGTCGCCCGAGGCCAGTCAGACGCCCAGTATGGCATCCGTCGGCGAAGCGCAAGATGCCGTCATGATGCGCACAGAGAGTACAGTCACGTATACTTCAGTGACTGCAGTGCAAGGCACAGACGACGAGCGGGGACCGGCCACAACCGTCCGGACAGCAAGCTATCCTAGGCGCAAGCCCCCGCCTCTGGGTCCGCTTCCTCGACCGGGCTCGGTGGCAGGCTCAAGGGCGCTTTCACCTCATCCTTCAGAAGCTTCCTCCCTGTCACGCAAGTCTTCGATCTCGGCCAGAGAATCAATCACGGAAGAGCAAAGGCGCGAGCTGTTACTAGGTCAGCAGGAGCTTCACCAGGCAAATACTGGATCGTCGACTGCAATGGGACGGACACGCTCTTTCTCGCAGCCGATCAAGAAGGCTGTTCCGCCTCCTGTCGGACCACCGCCATCTGCTCCACTGCCCGCGCCGAAAGTCTATCCGGGCCTCAGCATGGAAGGCGTCGATTCTCGCAGGGCTCCTTACGACAGCCTTACGCACGGCAATGTTCCAGAAACGCCGACTTCGGATCCTTTCCCTTCTGATCTGGGCGCGACAATCATCGAACAGCGCTCTGCAGCTGGACAAGTGGCGGATCTGCTGACGCTGCCTAGCAGTCCCCTCAGACGGCCACTACACATCTTGCGTTTGCTAGAGATGTCCATTACTGATGGCGGCTTCGTCACGCCGAGGCTGTTCATCCCGCCGCAGATATGGGCGCAGTCTAGGATCAAGTTGACCGCAACAGAAACGAAACTGAGGATACTCGAAGCTGTCTCACAAGGACTGGAAATACTTGAGAAGGAAGGCCGCGATATGCTCAAGCCGTCGAGTAACAGGACGCCTTATCAGGCAGCAAAAGGATTCGCGAAGGAGCTAGAGAGCTTTGGAGACTTGCTGGACGAGCTACAGGGTGACTCGGCGAAGAAGCTTGGCTTCACGGACACGAGTCGGAAAAAGTCTTTTGGCGCTTCGTGGAGTTCGAAGCTGTCAAAGTCGATTGCTGGCATGACGAGCAGCAAGGGGTATGTATACGGAGCCTCCTCTTCGACTGTTCAGCTAATGGTGCCGGATCAGGCTTGAGTCGCCTGGCGCATACACGAGTTCTCTTGCACGGTGCTTCGCCCAAGCGCAATCACTGGGTTCGTGAATCGCTTGCTGATGACGAGCGTCACTCACAGTCGCATGCACAGATCCTCACTGTCAGTGCCTAGAGAGTCCGGAGAAAACACGGTACGCCGAAGTACCGGCAGATCTGCGGAAGCAGATTGACGCGCGACTCCGACGAAGCTCAGATTTCTTCGCGAGCATTGTGATACCGTTTGTGATGCAAGATCTTGCGCTCATGCTCGACAAGTATGCCAAGCGAGCGGCGAGCTGGTGTGCTGACTAGCCTCGCCATTCTTGTTGTACATTGCAAGTCTTTTGAACTCCCTCTGGAGCTCTGCGCCTTTGCGCCTTTGCCTCCGTCGCGTCTCACTTTTTGCCAAAGCGCCTCAGCTCGACGGAAATTCCTCAGAGCCAGACTGTCCAGCATGGCGAGCATACAGGCAGCCTCGACTGCCGGGCGAGATGCGCGAGTGTCGTCGCACACTCACATCAGAGGACTTGGCCTGGACGAAGAAGGTTTCGCACCTGACGACGCAGCAGGGTTCGTCGGCCAAAAGCAAGCGAGAGAGGTGAGCGAGACAGCACTGTAGGCCAGCTTGTGGCCTGATCTGTTGTTCGTAGGCTTGCGGTATCGTCCTCGACCTGATAAAGACGAAGCGCTTCTCGGGCAGGGCTCTCTTGCTCGCCGGTGGTCCAGGCACAGGCAAGACAGCGCTCGCACTTGCCATCTCTCAGGAGCTGGGCTCGAAGGTACCCTTCTGCCCCATGGTCGGCAGCGAGGTGTACAGCAACGAGGTCAAGAAGACGGAGGTGCTCATGGAGAACTTCAGGAGAGCGATAGGTAGGCCTGATGCCTCTATACTTGGCTCACTCGTGCTCACACTGCGGGCGTTTGCAGGTCTGCGAGTCAAGGAGACCAAAGAGGTCTACGAGGGCGAGGTGACGGAGCTGTCGCCTGCAGAGGCAGAGAATCCTCTCACCGGCTACGGCAAGACGATATCGCATGTCATTGTCTCGCTCAAGACGGTCAAGGGTGTCAAGCAGCTCAGACTCGACCCCAGCATCTATGAAAGCATCCAGAAGGAGCGTGTCACCGTTGGCGACGTCATCTACATCGAAGCCAACACGGGCGCTGTCAAGGTCTGTCTGTCTCCTCGCATTTTTTGGCAGTCGCACTGATGTAGAGCCACACAGCGCGTTGGACGGTCTGACGCTTATGCGACCGAATTTGACCTCGAAGCCGAGGAATATGTGCCGCTACCGAAAGGCGAGGTCCACAAGAAGAAGGAGATCATTCAGGATGTCACCCTGCACGATCTCGACATGGCCAACGCGAAGCCGCAGGGGGGTCAAGACGTGATGAGCGTCATGGGCCAACTCGTCAAGGGCCAGAGGACGGAAGTGACCGACAAGCTGAGGGCTGAAATCAACAAGGTCGTCGACAAGTATATCGATCAGGGCATCGCCGAACTCGTACCTGGCGTTCTGTTCATCGACGAAGTTCACATGCTCGATATCGAGTCCTTCACCTATCTCAATCGAGCACTAGAATCCACAATCTCGCCTATTGTCATCGTAGCTTCCAATAGAGGCCTTGCGACCATCAGGGGCACAGAAGGCGACGGATCCAATGCAGGCGACGGGATCGTTAGCCCTCATGGCGTGCCCGTCGACTTACTCGATCGCTGCATGATTGTGCGCACGATGCCTTATGTGCGAGCAGAGATCAAGAAGATTCTCGAGCTACGCTCCCGAGTGGAAGGCCTTACTGTGCAGCCTGCCGCAATAGAAAAGCTTGCCGACGAGGGCGTGCGCACTTCACTGAGGTACGATGGCATGTCGCATTGTTTCATTTCATTCCCTGATGTACTGCTACGACAACAGGTTCGCGCTGCAACTGCTTACACCGGCATCAATACTCGCAAAAATCAATGGACGTTCGGAGATACAGCTGGCAGACGTCGAGGAGACGTCAGGCACGCTCTTCCTTGACGCTCGCTCGTCTGCCAGACTGCTTGCCACCCAAGCTGCTTCTGAATCAACAGCGGGGCGATCCGAATATCTCAGGTGAATACATTCAATGGACCTTGTTGTAAAGCGAGTGCAAATGCTCGTCTTGTCACCGGCTAGCTCGACGCGAGCACCCAGTCCCCATAGAGCGCTTTAAGTCGGCTCTCTACACGCTGAAGCACGCTGAATGGATATGAGTGTACTGAGCGTAAGGTGAAGCTAAGAGACCTACGCGATAGGTAGCTGAGCTGCATCTGCTGCAACAAGGACATCGCGCCAGTCGCTCGGGGTCCGGCTTGCCATATTCCGCAGACAATGAGCAGGGTTATACGCGAGCGGCATGCCTGGCACGTCATCGCCCGTCGGCGGAGCGATATGCATGCTATCGTCTTCCAAGAGCTCCATCTTGACGCGCTTCGCTCGTCCGGATCTGTACGCGTTGCGAGGCGGATTCTCGATGAGCGAGATCCGTCGAAAGGCGAGATGGTCTAGCGTGAGCGTCAAGGCGCGAAGGATCGTCTCACTTGCGCTCTGGCTGACTGTCTCGAGACTGTCCAGAACGTCATCGTCTGTAAGGTCGGAGAATGCGGGCTTCAGCCGCAGCTGCTCAGTCGCGAGGGTTTCCAATTCGTCTTCTAGTGAGGATGCCGCCTGATTGTTGCTCAGTGCGTACGTCTCCTTTATGCCAGGCCAAGCAGCGGCACTTGGCGCAATATGTTCGTAGCTTCTCCCATCAGAGGGCATCGACAGTCCGGTCGCTTGGCTGTTGCTCCGTCTGATAGCGCGCTCTTGCGTTGGAGTGAGCCACTGCAGATTCAACGGCCATGTCGTGTCAAGTCGCTCGATGACCTCAGCTGCAGTAGGCGGGATGAAGATAGAGAACCTCTTCTGCCCTCTCTTTGCGCCAGACTCTATCCGCACAGGCTCTGCAGGTCGATCAAAGACGTGCAGGCCCCGTTTGAGAGCCTCTCTTCGCGCGAGTCCTGCATGAGGGCGCGCGTTCACATCAATGGCGCCTCTGGCCCACTCGGCTGTCAGAAGAGCTTTGCTGAGATCTCTTGTCGGCTCTGCAAAGCAGGCGGCAGCGAGCTTGCGCTCAAAGTATGTGACTGGATTGCGCTGGGCTGCGTTGTCATCTTCCTCATCAACACCGGGAGAGACAGAGCCGATGGAGCTCGAGCGTGACGAAGGCTGTCGGAGGGTCTCATCGAGCTCTGCTGCGCTCATCGATCATCGATGCATCCTTCTCGCTGCCTTGTCGGACCTGTCGCCCTGAGCTCGGGCAGAACACGTCAACAGTTCCGGTCGACCGGCCCGCCATCAGAAGTTGCTGCTCCGATCGCGCGCCTCGGTAGTTTCCGCTTTCAGCAGCACACCTTGCAGCAGATGATCGGCAAGACAGCAGCACGACTGAGCGGTACAGCGACCCGAACGCTTGCAGCAAGGCAAAGGCAGGCAGCATCAGGCCTGCCTGTAGCCAGAAGGTCCGCCGTTTCCACCGACTGAGCATGACCCTGTCCCCTCGAGACTGATGCCGATCGAGCGCACAGATGCCTTGCGACAGAAGCCTCACCACTTCAGCCGACATCTCTGTTCACTTTCACCGAGGAAGAGAACATGCTGCGCGAATCTGGTCAGTCCCAATGCATTTACACAGTCACGCCACGCTCATCGTTCATCACGATTTAGTACAAAAGTTTGCGCAAGACATGGTCGTTCCCAGAGTGCGAGAGATGGATGAGGCAGAGAAGATGGATCCTGCAATCATCAAGGGTCTCTTTGACCAAGGCGTGAGTCCAAAAACGATCGCTGCTGCGCACTCGCGCTTACGTGCGCGTGGATCAGTTCATGGCTGTCGAGACGGCTGCAGACCTAGGCGGTGCCGAGTGCAGCTTCACCAGTGCGATCATCGTCATCGAGGGTAAGTCCATCACCGGCAGATAGCGCGTGCATGCTGAAGAGGTATGCAGAACTGGCCAAGATCGATGCTTCAGTGTCTGTCCTGTGTGACGTTCATAACACGCTCGTAAACACGCTAGTGCGCAAGCATGCCAGCGAGGAGATGAAGAAGAAGTATCTGCCAATTCTCAGTACAGAGAAGGTGCGCTTTCGCGCTGGCAGTGGATGGCAGCTGATGCAGACCCATAGCTCGGATCGTTCGCCCTTTCTGAGCCGGCCTCTGGATCAGATGCCTTTGCGCTGCAAACGCGCGCCGAGAAGAAGGACGACCACTACCTACTGAATGGCAGCAAGATGTGGATCACCAACGCAGGCGAGGCAGAAATCTTCCTCGTATGTCTCGCAATCTACAGAATGTGGCCTCACTGATATCACCTATAGGTGTTCGCCAATCTAGATCCATCGAAAGGCTACAAGGGTATCACTTGCTTCCTCGTCGAAAAGGAAATGGGCGTGCAGATCGCGAAGAAGGAGCAGAAGCTGGGTATCCGCGCCTCGTCGACTTGCACTCTCAACTTTGACGACGTCAAGGTCCCGCTTGCCAATTTGCTCGGCAAGGAAGGCGAAGGCTATAAGTATGCTATCGAGATCCTGAACGAGGGTCGCATCGGAATAGCAGCTCAGATGGTCGGTCTTGCCCAAGGCGCTTTCGAAAAGTCCATTGGGGCGACCTATCAGCGCAAGCAGTTCGGCAAGCCAGTTGGCGAGTTCCAGGGCATGCAGTTCCAGTTTGCCGAGATTCACACCATGATCGAATCCGCGCGTCTGCTGACTTACAACGCCGCGAGACTCAAGGAGGAGGGCAAGCCATTCACAAAGGAGGCCGCCATGGCAAAGTGGTGGTCATCCGAGGTAGCTCAGAAGGCGTCAGGCTCGGCTATCGAATGGGCAGGAGGTCTCGGCTTTACCCGCGAGATTGGCATAGAGAAGTACTGGCGTGACAGCAAGATCGGCGCAATCTATGAGGGCACCTCAAACATCCAGCGACTGACGATCGCCAAATTCCTTCAGAAGCAATACGGCCAGTAGCCCGACCAGGATACGCTCAGCGCGGCTTGTATGATGCAATGCATCTGGTAGCGCCTCCTGATTATGCCTTGGTCTGACTCGCTTGCCAGGCCGTGAAGTCTTGGTGAAGAGCTCTTTGGGTTTCCTGGCCTTTCTTGAGCTTTTTGAGTTGGCCTTTCGACAGCGGCTCGCCGGCAGCGTCCTGTGTCGGTATGCCATCGCTGTCGAATTCGCTGTACAGGTCCGTCTGTGACCTGTAGAGCTGCTCAGGCGGTATGCGTCCCCGCTCGAGCTTCTCTATCCGTTTGCGCTCCGTCTCTGCAAGATTCGCAGCTTTCGCTGCTGCCTTATCGGAAGCTGCTTTCAGCTTTGCATCTCGATCTGCGCGCAATGACTCCGCGGGCACGAGCTTCACGAGGGCCTTGCCGTCTTCTTGGTCATCCAAAGCTACGCCCAAATCGATGAGATCGTCGTCGCGCAAGCGATCACAAAGTGCGAGAAGCTCCTGGCTCGGTGCGCTACTTCTTGCGAGCTGCCGGATCTGGTCTCTGAATGTCGATAGGACGCGCACATACGGCATCGCAACATCATCGGCCTGAGGAATGTCAGCTGAATCGCAGACAGCCCAAGAAGCTTACATTGGCGCCACTCGTCGAGTCTGTTCCCCAGCCAATCTGTACGAGCTTATCGTTCGATAGGCCGAGCATTGAGACCATGTCAGTGATCCAGATCGCGCAGGCCGCTAGTGTGTCTATGTTGATGTTTCGCTTGCCCTGGGCAATGTATTCATTGCCATCACGTAGGACATCTAGCAAAGTCTTGAGAGCAGTTGTGGTATCGAAGGAGTCGGACAGCGCCGCGCGAAAGCGAGCTTGCGCATGGGAGAGCCTGCAAATATGGATGAGCATCGCTGTGCAGCAGTATGCAGGAGCGTACGAAGACATCAGACGCCTTTCCGGCTCATTGTACGAATGCCGCCCTGTATCACTTGGGCCTACAGACGCTTCTGCGACCAGGGCCTTGACATTCGTGAAAAACTTGGTAAAGGTGCCCTCTATCGCCTTTGCCTCGGTCATGGCGCTCTCTTTGAAGTCATAGCCAAGATTCCACGTAGACATGAGAAATGCTATCCGCATCTGCCGAGCAGTGTAGCGTGACAGAGCCTCGTCAATGGTAATGAAGTTCTTGAGAGACTTGCTCATCTTCATGCCTTCGATATGCAGATGCCCAGTGTGCAAGAAATAGTTTGTCCATTGCCTGCAGCCGTGGTAGGCCTCGCTTTGGGCGATCTCATTGTCATGGTGTGGGAATGTTAGGTCGATGCCTCCGGAGTGGATGTCCATTCCCTGTCCGAAGACGTGATCTGCCATGACGGAGCATTCGATGTGCCAGCCTGGCCGGCCTTTACCCCAGGGCGAGTCCCAGGCTGGCTCGCCTGCTTTGGAAGCCTTCCAGAGGGCAAAGTCGGATGCCGCTCTTTTGCCCGCCGAGCCCGTCAATGAGCCCTCGCCATCGGCAAGGAGCTTGGCGTTGCCTCGGCTCCACGGGCTTAGCTTGGCGTAGGAGTGGTTCCACTGCTCTTCGGTATGTGTGCCATTCATCTTCTTCGGCTTTGCATCCGCGAGGTCGTTGCAGTTGCAAGGCGCACCGTCAAAGCCGACAGTGTCAAAATAGACACTCCCGCCTGCAGCGTATGCGAACCCACGGTCGATAATCTGCTGTACATAGTCCACGATCTCCTCAACGAATTCGGACACTCGCGTGAGAGTTGTAGGCGGCTCGACGCTGAGCGCTTGCATGTCCTTGAAGAACGCCGCTTCCCACCTCGACGACAGGGCACGGAAGATAGACTTGTCTGTGACGGACGCGCCTTGCCGCTTGTCGAGATAAGGTCCAATGAGGTCAGCATTGGCAAGTACGAGCTCTCGCGCGTTGGGTGTGTTCGTCGTGAGGGCTTGCCAGGCCTGCATGCCTCTCTGGGCTGTCGCGATGTGCAGGCCGATCTTCTCATCGCGTTGTCGCTGTGCTTCGAGCCAGGTGGGATCACTCGCTTTGCTCGCGATGCTTTGTAGCGATGCGTCAAGGTCGACAGAGTCCGCGGTACGGGTCAGATCATTTGGAAACGCACGCTCGAGATGCTCGGTCAGTGCAGCTGCAAAGATGTCTGGAAGAGCATTGGATGGGCCGGAAGCTTGCTGCTCTGCCAGCTGGTCGACAAGGTAGACTTGTCGGGCTCTGACGATGATCTAAGCGACGCATTAGCGCGTCAGGCGACCGCGAGCCAAGCCGACGTGCCTTGTCGTCAATGTCGGTGATGTTCATGACGAAATGGACGTCGTAGCCAAAGTAGTCCCGCATGATTCTCCTGAGAATGTCTTGGGTGACATAATTTCTGCCAATGTCAGCCAGCCAGCTCAAAGTCAGATGCCTGCAACCTTTGATCATTGGGGCGACCGACCTTGCATGACCCATGTGGGAGGCATCGTAGACCGTCGGCCCGCAGCTGTACCAAGTGACGCTATTGCCGTTCTTGGGAACAAAGTCGACCTGGCAAAGGACGCTTGAGCTGGAAGCGTGCGCCAAAGCATTTGGGCATGCGCTTACCTTGCTTCGTGTGAGTGAGTTGAAGACCCGCAGTCGGACAGACTCGCCGGCGGACGACACAGGAGCTTGCCATTCTGTGCTGGCGGCCTTGCCCTTGGCCTTTGAAGCTTCACTGGCCATCTGTCGGGCGATTGTCGTTGGCGTCGTCGTCCTGCGCAGAATGCGGCAACGGGCTAGCGACGCTGTGGTCAGGCTTGCTGCACCTCTTGTTCTTATGAGCTGGTGCAGCTGACTGGTCCGGCGCATCAGCTAGCTTGTCGTTGCAACATATGTATTGGGAGCAGCAGCAGCAGCAGCAACAGCAACAGCAACAGCACTCAGGCTCCTCGTGTTCAAGCGACACGCGACGACGATATGAGCACATGCTGCATCTCAGTTGGACAGGTAGTCTTTGACCTCCGCCTCGGACAGCTTGCGGAATGTCGGTACTGTCCCTGCCTGACTCGCTTCGGCCGCTCTGTGTGTCCAAGCTGAGTGGATTGTGACGGGCAAGATGGCGTGCCACTCACGAGCCAATGATGCCAATCTCGACTGTCTTCTCAGACATCTCGCCCTCCTGGATCGGAGACAGGTCATCAGATGCGAGGCTAGGCTGCGCGGCTGAGGCTCACAAAGCCTTCTTTGAGTGTCAGCAGCGCGGTCGTAATCGCATCGTCGAGCTGCATCGAATCTTGATATCGCTTCTCGAGGTAGACCTGGCCTGACACGTCAGCGTTGAGGCCTGTCGAGTTCCTGCAGAAATCTCGCCTTTGCATTGTTCTGGTTCTTGCCGATCGCACTCGCCTTCCAGGCAAAGAAGCTCCCACTGGGATCGACTGTTGGGTGACGCGTCAGTCTTGAGGGCTCACGATGGACTTGTCTGGCATAGCTTGCCTTGCCATAGCGTATGCCCTCTTGCTGCGTCGTAGCCTGCGACCAGTAGACTCACGCCGAATGGTCGTACACCTCTGCGCCTCGTCAGCGGCCTGGCCAACGTCGAGTGATCAATCGTGTCACTGACCCTGATTGCGTGGCTTCTTGCATGATCGTCGCAATCTCTTGTACCATGACCCGTACCGGGCTGTACTCGCCGTAGATCTTCCAGTACGCCTGAGCGCTCTTCCTCGCCTTGGTGACGAGCAGTCTGAAATCAGGGCCCATGCCAGAGTAGACGATCCCGATGTTTGGGCAGATCAGTGAGACTTTCTCGATCATGCTGTCGTCTACGAGCACAGAGGCAGGCTTCTTCTCTGTCGCTATCACTACGCCGTTGGCTGCCTTGATGCCGAGCGATGTCGTGCCTGCCTGGACTGCTGCAAGTGCGTGCTCGATTTGTACCAACTGCGCGGCTCTTGTCCGCTTCAGTTTCGCTTCTCACGCAGGACGGACGCTCCACTCGCCTTGCCGGACGGACTGAATGTCGTCAGAGAGAAGCTGTACGCTCCTCCGCCTCCCGGTGCGGCCATTCTGTGGCTAAGCTGTCGCAGCACTCGGCGCGCGCGCAGCTCGTCCGCGTCATTGGACGATCGACTGACCTGCTGCAATGCTCAGATCAAGGCCAGCCACCGCGCTCACACGGCAGACAGCAGGATGTACATGCAGTCGATCGCGTCCGAGCATGACAAAGCCGTTCGTCAGTGCATTCGCAACAGCATCAGCCGGTCCATCCTCATCATCGACCCCTCATCCTCCTCGAGCGAGACGCTTCAACGACACGGTCGAGCTGCCAAGGGTCCAAGTGAGACTTGTCCGCGTGCCAGCTCACCTCCTTGTTGACCGCGCGCATCGCAGTCACGCTTTCCAGTCTATGCCGGCTTCGCGATCGTCTTTGTTTCCTCATGGGTCGCCTTTGTCATGTATGCGATGAATGCCGAAAAGGCAGCTTCATCGGGCACGCTTCATCTCTGCTCGAAAGCTTGCCTGGAATCTGAATGGCCAGCCGCTGCACAGTGGTACGAACGCTCAGTTTCAACCTCAAGACGTCGCCAGACGTCAGGGCCGCCCTCGGAGACGATGTCAGGCCTGTCAACAGCATCTTCGGCGAACCTTGGATTTCAGGTAACATTGGACTCCTCAGCGGATCTGTCGACATACATTTCCGCGTCCAGGGCAGCCGGGACGGAGGGACGGCTTACTTTACTTCAATCAGACGCACACAGTCGTCACCCTTTGAGATCCTCACGTGGAAGATCATCAAAGACTCGGGAGAGGTCATCCAATTGATACAACAGTAGTGATGTTGACATACATAAACTTCTGCATGCCTCATTGTTCGAGTTCGTCTGCGATCGCCTGGAAAACCAGAGGCGGGTAGCCGCGCTGACGAGCGAGCTCAACCATCTCGACAGCACGCGAGCGCTCGCCAGCTTCGAGTTCGGCTCGCACAGCGGCCTGGTAGGTTGATGGCTCGCGGAATGTCGTGCTGGTCTGTGCAGGACGAGCTTCGGCAGAACGGTTGGGGTGCCCTGCCACCCCTGTCGGCGGATCGCAAAGACCTTCAAAGACTGCTCTTGCTTGAGCAATCTGTCCAGCAGATGCGTACAGCTAGCCAACAAATGTCAGTGACGCTCGGCATGAGCAGCGAAAGGCTGACCTTGATGAGCTTATTGGCTATGTAAGCGGTCACCGGCACGCCCTCTGATCGCATCATCTGAGCAAATCGTTCGACGAGGTCGTAGCGTTGATGTGCCTGAAGCACCTCGAACAGAGTCTCGTAAACGAGCTCATCGCGCACATCCGCTACGCGACGTCGCCCAAGCGAGGGATGCGATGCTATGCTTTCGAACGTTTCGACTGCCTTATCCAGGTCGTTTTGAGCGATACCGTAGCCTCTTATAAGCGCCGTCCAGTGGATCGGTTGTACGCCGTAGCCCCCTGGAGCACAGAGCTCGTCGAAGATGCGCAATGCAGCCTGATTGTCAAAGGGCTGCAGGCCCGCGTGAATATCAATCATCAGTCGGTAAGTATGAGCCGTTGGCCTGAGACGAGCATTCAAAAGGCAATCGAGATACTGCACTGCGCGTTGCCGATCCGATTTGCCGATAAAATGCTGCATCAGTGAATTCAGAGGCGGCACGGCAGCTTTGTAGTGGCTGAGCGACGTCATCTCATCGTAGAGCTCGAGAGCACCTTCCTCGTCGCCCGCTCGGAGTTTGCCCGCGATAAGACTGCCATACGTCACATGGGTTGGGCGGAGACCGGCGGCTTTCATCTCCTCCAGTAATCTAGATGCCACGCCGATCCGCTTTGCCTTTGCTGATTTTGAGATGACGTTATTGTAAAGGAATGCGTTGGGCACACACCCAGCGGCCTTGGCCTCTTCGAAGATAGCTAGAGCAACCCGAGCATCATCTGTCGTACTGTGGGCGTGCTGAATCAGCAGGGCGTAAGCGTCTGCGCTCGGTCGAAGTCCTTCTCGATAAAGCCTGTCGCGATGGAGGATGGCATCGTCTATATGTCCGGTGCTCGCGAGAGCTATGATCATGCCACTCTCCAGTGATTGCCATAGCTCGATCATCGTCTGATGCGGCAGTGTCACATCAGACAAAAGCTCGTATGTCTGCAGATACAGCTCGCGCAAGGGCATGTCAGCCACCTTGTAGCGGCTCGCGCCCGCGCCCAGAGAGTCGATCAATTCGGTCATCGTTTGGACATAGGGCAGCTGTCCGCGGGCCAATGCGGTCTCATAGACTCGTAACGCGGAAAGCGATTGCCGAATCCTGCAGAGGTCGCCAATACGGTTCGACAAGTCACGGTTCGGCGGAGGAGCATCAGCCGCGCGTATCAGTCGCATCCTGGAGGATCTACAATCAGCGTGTGCAGGAGGCGGCAATTCTCGCCGCTCCGCCAAGCTTGGCGCGGCCACGGTTCCGACCGAGGAAGGCAAAGTGGAGGTTGGTGAACCTGTAGAAGGAGACGAGCTGACTGCGATGGTCGAGCTGCCATCTAACGTCTTAGATATGCCGGAGAGGATGCCAGCACGAGCGACCGGGTCAGACAAATCTCTTTTGAGTGATTCCGCGGAAAGTGTAATTTGGAGCGCATCTTGCGACGCAAGCAGGTTGGTCGCGATCGAGGCCGTATCGATTGACTGGTCATTTTCCAGAGCTGTGAGATGCGCCGCAAGGAGAAGAGCAACCTCACGCTGGCCGAGGCTGCTGTGCTCGTGCAGGTGAATTGCGCTTACAGCTGCTATATTTCTAGCAATGTCCGACGAATCCGGCGAAGCACGAACGACGTCATAGAGCATCGCTAGGGCCGACGGCGAGGCCGTGTAAGGCAACGCGCGCGTCGCGTCGGAGATGACAGCGAAGACTTGTTCGGGTGTGGAAGCGGCTGTCCAGTACGAAACTACATTGGCAAGCAGCTGTTCCGAGTCGGGGACCAAGACGAGGGCTCGTAAGATTGCGACCGCACTATTCTGCCTGGCATCGCGAACGAGAGCGAGGATGACAGCGCTTGTCGGCCGAGCCGTCGCTATTACGACCTCTTGCCATAATTGCATGGCAAGCGTCATAATCTCCGCACGCTCATGACGGGGAGTCGTGTCTTGCAGTGCATAAGCAGCTGAAAAGGCGATCACGTCGGCAGCAAGGGCAAAGCGCGTGTCATGCTTGACTAAGCCATGATCCCATTCGGGAGTGTTGACATTGTACGAGTACAGCTCGAACACATACTTGAGGCTTGCCAGAGTATGTTGCTGAATTGGCAGAGTCAAAATCTGTTCGACTATATAGTTTCGGACCGTGCGATCTCGAGATGGCGACATGAGTCCGAATGAATTGAACTGTGAGACACGTTGCTTAGCTGCATCGATCTTCCCGTCTCCAACAAGCGTCTTGGTAATAGCAGCGAGCATGCGACTTGCGCCTTGCAAGCGATCCACGGCTGCCACGGCGGCACTGCTCAGTGCAGCATCAAATCGGGACAAGCCCTCTGCCAGGTTGCCGTGACGGAGATGATAATCGATGAGAGAGGCATGCATGAGCTCGAATTCGTAATGCGCTAAACGCGCGCGATTATTCTGCGTTTTGGGATTCACAAGCTCATGTGAGGAGACGACGAGCTGGCATTCGTCAAACGCCTTGCGACTTGCGTCGGCTCCCGCCATGTCGTCGGCTCGCGTCTGAGCAGCTGCTAAGTAGGCATATAGTTTTTTCGAGGCAGGCGCAGCCTTGCCAGGCCCGAAAATGTCGAGCGCGCGGTAAGCAATGTCGAGCCGGTCTTCCCTGCAGGCAAGACAGAACACCTCTTCGAGGGCGTGAGGCTGAATGTTACTGGCATGGCCAGCAAGCGCCTCGATGAGCTTGAAAGCTGACTCGAGCTCGTCGTTGTGATCCAGTCGGGCATATTCTGCTTGCCGAGCATCCAGCGTGGCCGAGTCGACAAGGTTGGCTTCAAGCCTAAGCTGCTTTGCAAGAACCGTTCTGACGTTCCGCCGCAGATTAGCGGCTCGGATGTACGCCGTGATAGCATATGCAAAAGCACGATAGCTTGGCTGTAATTGATATTCAAGCATGCTTTGAAATATGCTTATGGACTCGGCTGGCTTATCCGGCAGTAAACGAGAGTAGGCGATGAGCAAACGCTCGTGTATAGCCGGATGATACATCGCCCGATCGACCATGTAGCTCTGACATATCTTCTCGATCGAGCCAGGATCTGGATGCTCATAGTCGTCGGCTCGAGCGAGAGCGGCGCTGATTCGGGTTTGCTCGGTAGACATTTGCAGACGTGTATCAGATAGGAGATCGGAACTGGATCGACGGCGCTCAGCAGTCCGTCGCCTCGGCCTTTGACCAACGGTCGAAGCTCTGCGGGTAAGCGCCGGCGGAAGCTCATTTGCAGGATGATCCTCATTTGCATACGCGGTCGTCGAATTCCGTCGACGTTGCTGTCGTGATGGCTCGGCGAGCATGTCCGGCCATGGCGTGCGTGTGCTTGAGCCGGGAATTATCGTCGGCTGAGCAAGCTCAGTCAGAGCAGACCGAGGTGTCTGCGTATCTGATTTGGCGGAGTCCGGATGGATAACGGTACGAAGTCGATCGTGCAGCAATCGAGAGACTTGTATGTCCGTTGCTGCAAGATCGCCGGCATTTGACTGCTGTCGTTGCGACGTGGATGCCAAGAGGCTTTTCGGGCGAATGGGACGCCATACCGTCTGCTGACCTGTCGAACGCCAGATGAGATTATCTATCCGCTGCTGCTGGCACTCTTCACGCTCGTCGTCCGAGCGGCCAGTCTCTTGACTGCTTGAAGAGGCCGACGTGGGCTGATTTGCAAGCTTTCCATGCTGTCGAAAAAGGCAGCGATCAGCGACTACAAACTGACTCAGACGAGCACATACGTTGTACGAGAACGTTCGCGAGCCTGCGTGCCACTTTGCACCTCCTGCGCCTCCGCTCGCGCCGCCAGTAGTCTGACTGCCCAAGCTCGATGAGCTGCTAGAGGCGTTGGTAGGACCAGCCGTCGTGGTACTGTTGCCCAGGTTTAGCGCCGACTTGAGCGCTTGGAATTGTTGGTGCGAGCGGTTTGCTAGATGGGCTAGCTTCCATGGCGATGCGCTGATCGCCGCTTTATACAGCATCCTGTCAAGTATTCTGCAAGAGAGCGCGGGTCAGCCTTCGCTCGGAGCCTGCACCACCTTGTCTTACCAGAAGCAAGATGCTCAGAGTCTATGTGTCGCCCATTGCCGCTGTTCGCGGCAGAGGATAGACCTGGAAGCCTGTGCCAACTTTTTTGATCGGTATGAAGGCACGGCACGGAGATATTCGGCCAAGTCGCGACGCAAGCGCCCGGCCGATCCCTGGACGACGTGGCAGTCCAGTCAGCGTGACGGGTAGAGCGAGCGAGGTCACTCCGAGGTAAGTTGCGCGATAGACTCGAGCGCCATGGTAGCGCCTGGTGATATGCGCCGAGAGCTCTCGGGCTCGACGGCTGCTCCTCTGACCAGGCGGTCCTCGGCTAGCTCGTCCACGACCAAAGTAGGGAGTGACTATTCCAAAGATGGCTACAGCTCGCTCTCCGGCAAGGCAGCGTCTGCCAAGAATCCCTCAACCTTCTGCCGTTGGGTCACGCGAGCGAATCAGCAGGCCGCGCCAGGATCGATCACCGGCCTCGGACGGTCATACAGTGTCGCAGATGACCCGGACCATCACTTCTTCCAGCGCGGTCTCGGCAGGCTCGACGACGGCGAGTCCGATTATGAGGACGACGACGATGAGGAGTTTGGTCTCGTCGATCTCGGCTATGACGACGGCATGCCCGTCCACGCGAACAACAACCTGAATGCGTTTCCGACAGGTCAAGACAAGGCGCCAGAGGACGAGGAGGTTGGCGCAGAGCTCAAGTTTGCCCAACTCGCGCAATGCATCTACTCTCGCCCTAATCAGTCTTTCGACATTCGACGTGGCTCCACCGGGCTCGAGACGCAGGATGACCAGCAGGGAACTGATCCTGAGAATCTTAGCGAGACCGAATCCGACGAGACGGACGCGAGTCTCAACGACGCTGCCGAGCGGTACGAATGGCAACACCTGCTCGGCCATGTGCTCGAGGGAGAGGTACTCAAATCTGAGAAGTCCCGCATACAGTCTAAGCTGGCCGACCAATCGGAAGACGTGGACAAGGAGAAGGAACGCATCGCAGATGAAATATGGCTCAAATTCAGAGCTCATGTTCGGGGTCGATCCATCGAGCAGGAGCTCGCGTACCTATCCGAAGCGCGTCTACAGATTGACGAGGTCACTGCGGACTGCCTCAGCTTCCGAGTCAGCGACATGCCTGGCTCAGATCCGGATCGACAAGTGGAAGCCTTCATCCGTCGTCTGGATTGGTGCGAGTCACTCTACCCTAGCATACGTCGACTGCAAGAGGCGAAAGCAGTGCCAGATCAGGTCCACCAGCGTGTCGATGCCTTGCTGAGTTGGCGCTCCATTTCGACACGGCTCAAGACTCAGATCCGCATCCTTCAGCGCTGGACAGGCAATGAACGCCTTGAAGTCACGCGACCCCGGAGACAAGCTCACGACGGCACAGAGTTTAGCCCAACGGGTAGCATGAGCATACCAGATACTTCCGTGGACTCTGATCGCAAGAAGATCATCGACACTTCTACCTTTGTCGAGCGACTGCTCAAAGAAGACTCACTCACCAAAACCTTTGGCACACGCACACTTCAGCTGCATAACAGTCTGGTGACAGCAGCCCGAACGACGCTTGTAGCGCATCACGAGCTGATCGTCGAGATGAATCTGCCATCCTTCATGGAAGACCTCGTCACCGTTGCTGCATTTCCTGCTTCACTGATATATGAAGCGCTACGTTTGCGACTGGAATACGTGCAAAAAGTCAATTTCAACGACAACCCTTCGATCGTCTTGATCGATCAAATCACAGACGGCTTCAGGACTTCGCTAACGCTCGCCTGTCAGATCAAGCAGCTCTACATTGCCAGCTCGCAACCCTTGCCAGAGATCGGCTGGAAGTTGCCTGATCTCGAGAAAATTTACGACGAGACCTTGTTAGAGACACTCCGATTCTTCTGCAAGCTGCTCCATTGGAAGCTCAAGTCCGAATCAAAGTCGATGTATCTCAAGGAGACGGAAATCGTGGAGGGCGAATGGAAATTTCTCACTGATCTCAGTGGCTCGCTAGAGCAGATTCAGGGCGGTGATATGCTTGTTGCAGAGCATTTCAGGTCAGCCTGGAATCCAATCTTGACGGATCGTGCTAATGCCATACCTGCAGCATGTTGACACACCGACTTATGCAGCGCGTAGTCAGCTACTTCACAGAGCAGCTCGAAGTCTTACGCAGTCGGCCAATGACGGACACTGATATGACGCGCTGGTTCAGTCAGACCCTTGACAACGTTCGTGTGCGCCACATCAAGCTCATGCGATTCGGTCGCTCGATGCTCCAGAGATTCACCAACAGCTCTGAATACTACCTGGACGCAGTCGATGTCAAGCTGTTCATCAATGCGCTCACAGAGACAGACCATTTCTTCGTCTACACTGGTGTCTTTGAGGCTCAAGGCATCTACATCGTTGCCACACCATCCCTGCAAGACCGACCGGATATGGTTCGGCGTATCTTAACGCGCTGCTTCAGCGTCATCAGTGCATCAGAGTCTGCCGCTTTGACGCCGGAAGGCGATGAGTATGCTGACTCACTGCCTGCCGGCCCAGCCTACATCCTACTGCTCACGCCGCGCGATCCCTTCCTTTGGTCCGGCCGAGTGATGAATCTCGAAATCAACAAGCTCGATTTGGATCTACCAGAGCGCCGCGTACGTCTCGTATGCGACGGCAGACCGGAGAGCCTGTTCCAGGCTCGCCTGCATCTGCTCGAGCAATTTCCGATCTTCCGGTCACAGGTTGCTTGCGAGCGCATGGCTCATCTTGCAAATGTCAACCGCGAGCTCAAGAAAATCCGGATGGCCGGGGCAAAGCTCGTGTCCGGCATCGTCACCGCCGTCGACCGTGTTCGTGAGGTGACGAAGCATACAGAGGGTCAAGAAATCTTGCTGGCGAACTATTTCTCATTCGCTGCCGATCTCGGTCAGCGCTCTGTGCGCAACATGGAGCCTCGCTTCAAGGCGAAACTCATTCCGCAGCTAATCGAGCTGGCCATCAAATGGGTTGCCTTCATTTCAGCCGATTGCACGCCATCCGATAGCAGAACGTTCAAGTGGGCGGTGCAGGCGCTCGAGTTCGCGATGACAATGACACGCGGCGACAATATTCTGCGCTTGGACACGGATGATTTTGCTCGACTGAGAAGCGACGTCGCCAACTGCATGACGCTGCTCATCTCGCACTTTGATATCCTTGGAGCCAGATCAAGCTTCGAGATCAAGAAAGACAAAGAGAAGGAGTCCGCGGCGAGCGAGGAGATGAAAGCTCAGATGCGCGAGAGATTGCTTCGATTGAAGACTATGGCAGCGAAGTGTGAGCTGACGAATTCGAAAGATGCCCTACGCGATGCCGGTTACCGATCGCTCTTCGAATCGATGCACATCGTCGCTGACCGGTGGGCCGAGAATGCCCGCGAGCTCGACGAACAACGGCAGGCGGTTGACAGTGAGATGCGCATGATCGGTCATGTGCTCGACAAGAACCGTGCAGAAGATCGCGGCCTACTATTTCTTGCCGCTTCAGCTTCGAATATCTCCATTCGATGGCAACAAGGCCGGTACATTGGAGGTGGTACCTTTGGGTCTGTCTATGTGGCAGTTAACCTCGAATCCGGAGATCTCATGGCGGTGAAGGAAATACGCTTTCAGGATCTGGCGTCTGCACCTACGGTCATCAAGCAGATTAGAGACGAAATGCTGGTCATGGAGATGCTGAAGCATCCCAATATCGTCGAATACTACGGGATTGAGGTCCATCGCGACAAGGTCTTCATCTTTGAAGAGCTCTGCCAAGGTGGCTCCCTGGCAACGTTGCTCGAGCATGGTCGGATCGAGGACGAAAGCATCATCCAAATCTATACGTATCAGATGCTGGATGGCCTCATGTATCTACACACCAAGAACATCGTGCACCGCGACATCAAGCCGGACAATGTCCTGCTCGACAAGGCCGGCGTCATCAAGCTCGTCGATTTTGGTGCTGCAAAGGTGCTTGCTCAGAATCAAAAGACGATGGCAGCTCGGTCCAGGGTTGTGAATCCCAATCCGACCGGACCTGGCGCCCTTGGACCTAACGGCATGCCCGAGCCCGGTCTGAACAGTCTGACAGGAACGCCCATGTGGATGTCTCCAGAAGTCATCAAGGGCGAGAATCGTGGTCGAAAGGGCGCGATGGATATCTGGGCGCTTGGTTGCGTCGTCCTGCAATGCGCGACTGGCAAGCTGCCATGGGACAAGCAGGATAACGAGTAAGTCTGCCGATATAGACGAGACAATCTGCTGACGTCTCCTGCAGATGGGCCATTATGTTCCAGATTGGCATTGCGACTAAGCATCCGCCATTGCCCGAGCCGCACGAATTATCCGAGCTTGGGATCAATTTCATCAAAGAGTGCCTCAATCTCGATCCCGAGAAGCGCGCTTCGGCTGCAGAGTTGATGCAGCATCCATGGATGCGGCAATTCGAGGCCGAAACTGGTCAAAGCTACGCGGACGAAGTAGGAGAATCAGAGGATGAGGAGTCACCACTGGCTCGGCGATCAAAACGAGCGGAAGCATCCGCCTTAGAGGTCGTCGGGGAAGAGGACGAGGAGTATGTCGATTCGTTGAGCGAGGAGCCTGCATTTTCCTAGGGCGGTACCACGGCGTGTAAAGGCATCTGTACATTGCACACAATTCATACGACACGGGCAAATTGCCGAGCTGGACCTCGTGTGCCTCTAGAGATTGCAATGTGTGCTGCTCGCATGTCAGAGAGTTCTTGCGCTGGCGTTCGAAACGCTCACCATGCTTCCGTTGACGGCCAGTTCCGCCAACTCGAGCCGACTTGGACGCGCTTGTCTTTGCGCGACTGGAGAGCAAGGATTTGCGCGAGAAGAGCCGGTTGCGGACGAAGTTTTCTGCTTGTTTCGGCGGCAGCGAGCTGCCCGCGAGCGGTCTGTTGAGACTCGGGTCATCTGGCAAGTGCTGAACGCGGATATCGCTACACGAGGGCGTGCATTAGCGTATAAGACTTATGAGCAGACGGGACTTGCCCGACTTGGCGCGCATCGGGTCGAAGCAGGGGAGGCTGTGGTTTCCGGTCGACGGCTTTGATCTTCTGCTGACGCCGCTGCTTGGCCTGTATCGCTTGCTTTGATTGCCGCGCGGCTTCGTGCGCTTTTGCAGCAGCCGCAAACAGGCTGGGATCGAGCTGTTCGGACTTGCGAGACCGAGAAGCCTTCGTGGACACTGCGTCGACATCCTGCGTGACTAGCCTGCGCTTTTTCGACGCCGCTGCGGCTTGCTTCAGGCGAGCATCACGAGCCCTGTTGGCCTCCTTTCGCTGTTCCTTTGCTAGCGCCGAGGCAGCAGCGTCTGCCTCTGCACGAGCTTCTTCTATAGACCGGTTGCGAGCAGAGAAGACAGTCTCGGGCGGAGCATCTTCGTCGTCGTCGTCGTCCGAGATATCAGGAGCAGCATCGTTGAGACTGGAAAGTCTTTCCTGGGTCTGCAGTGAAGTGGACGCAACCGGGCTGCCGTCATCGTCAGTGAACTTGAGATGCTTAGGCGCCGTCTCTGCCTTGCTGCGTGCGCTTGAGGTCGATCTCAGCGTGCGAGGCATGTTGAAGAGCGACGGCCTGCGCCAAAAATCTCTCGACGACGGCGAATCTCAAAAGGCTGACAACGACGACGACGACGACGACGACTGGGACGGCCTCTCGTTGATCGCCGCCCTCCATAGACGTGCGGGTAGAGGTACAGACACTCGACGGATTGGCGACAAGCAGGCCCGACCATGTCGAGCAGCTCAGCACCGACGATACGATCGAGTGAGATCAAGCAATTGACGCTTCATAGAGGCTTGCCGAGCCTGCTTCACATCTATGTCCTGCCCTTTCTCGCCGCCTATCCGTATGCGATACACATCTACACGAACAGGCCAGTGCTGTGTGCATCTCTGGATGCGCAGGAGCTTAAGCTGCTCTTGGCTTGCGCAGATATGATCAGGTCCTGGGCGATCAGGCGAACACCTTTCTGCTCTGTCTAGTGCTCTTCGGGAGCCATGCGCTCAGCTTCCTGTCGACGAGATGGTCTACAGGCATTCGTGCACGAACAACAGCCTATCCTGTCCGTCGCTCAGTGAAGCTACTGCAAACGCTCGCGCTGACGTGGCACGGTCTTTGCTCTTCAGGCATCCAGCGTGCAGTCAGCCGAGATCGTCAGAGTCATCCCTCACTTGCACCGTGGTCCCGGCGAGCTGTGCAAGCTGCTGAGATCCCGCAGACCGGATGGATCGCAACAGATTTACTTTGTCTATCAGCGCGACAAGTTTACCTACGATCCTCAGTCGCATTGCTTCGTGCCCCTGGAGTATCCTTGTGACGTCGACAAAGAGCTGTCCGGATTCCAGAGTTCGCATGGCATCGATGCACAAGACAAGCTGGACGCTGCACAGGCAGACTATGGCAAGAACATCTTTGACATCCCCGTGCCGACATTCAGAGAGCTCTTTGCCGAGCACGCCGTCGCACCCTTCTTTGTCTTTCAGCTGTTCTGCGTCGGTCTCTGGTGCTTAGACGAGTACTGGTACTACAGCATCTTCACGCTCTTTATGCTCGTCGTCTTTGAATGCACCACCGTCTTTCAGCGGCAGAAGACCCTGGGCGAGTTTCGGACGATGTCCATCAAACCGTACAACGTCTACGTGCGACGGCTGACCAGATGGGTCGAGATCGCATCAGACGAACTTCTGCCTGGTGATCTCGTGTCTATAGTCAGATCGAAGGCCGACTCGGGCTCGCCCGCCGATCTGCTGCTCCTTGCAGGCTCTTGCATCGTCAACGAAGCCATGCTGTCCGGAGAGTCAACGCCGCTGCTCAAAGAGTCTATCGAGCTCCGGCCCGGCTCAGACGTGCTTGACATCCAAGGCGCGGATCGCAACAGCGTACTCTTTGGCGGTACGAAGATCCTGCAAGCTACGAGTCCAGACGAGCGACAGGATCTCAAAGCGCCAGACGGCGGATGTCTTGCCCTCGTTCTCCGGACCGGCTTCGGCACTTCACAGGGTCAGCTCATTCGCACTATGGTCTTTTCGACCGAGACCGTGTCTGCCAACAATTTCGAGAGCTTCATGTTCATTGCGTTTTTGCTGGTCTTTGCCATTGCTGCCAGTGCTTACGTCTGGATCAAAGGTGCGCTCATGCGCTCCGAGACAGATTGATTGCTGACTTGAAGACGTAGGTGTCGAGATGCAGCGTCCCCGCATGAAGCTACTGCTCGACTGTGTCATCATCATCACTTCAGTGGTACCACCGGAGCTACCGATGGAGCTCTCACTTGCAGTCAATGCCTCACTTGTCGCGCTGTCCAAGTATGCCATCTTCTGCACAGAGCCATTCCGCATTCCGTTCGCGGGACGAGTGGACGTCTGCTGTTTCGACAAGACTGGCACCATCACCGGCGAGAACCTCGTCGTCGAAGGCGTAGCTGGCACAGTCGCTGATAACTCCCGCTCGCTCGTTGCTGTTGGAGAAACATCCTACGAGACCACGCTCACCCTTGCGTCGGCACATGCGCTAGTGTTGCTCGACGATGGTATCGTGGGTGATCCGATGGAGAAGACCACGCTTGATGCACTTAGATGGAAGGTGTCCAAGGGCGATCAGATCTCGCCGCAAGAGAAGGACGCGCGTCACAGAGCTGTACTCAATGTCAAGCGTCGCTATCAGTTCTCTTCGGCGCTCAAACGCATGTCGACTGTCTCGACTCTGGACGTAAAAGGCTCTCGTAAGACTTTCGTCGCCGTCAAGGGCGCGCCAGAGACTCTACGTACGATGTACAGCAGCGTACCGGCAGACTACGAGGCCACCTACAAATGGTTTGCCCAGCGAGGCAGTCGAGTCCTTGCGCTTGGCTACAAATGGATCGATGGCGTGTCAGAGAGTCAAGTCAGGACACTGGACAGAGAGCGGGTCGAATCTTCTTTGATCTTTGCCGGCTTCCTTGTGTTCCATTGTCCGCTCAAAGCAGATGCAGTCTCGACGCTCAAGGCTCTCAATGATTCGTCTCACCGATGCATCATGATCACCGGCGACAATCCATTGACGGCAGTTCATGTGGCCAGAGACGTCGAGATCGTGGATCGCGATGTGCTGATATTAGATCTCAAGGAAGGTGCAGCTGGGCAAGACGACTTTGTCTGGCGGATGCCCGACGAATCAAAGATCATTCCGGTCGACATCGAAGCGCCAATAGAGCAAGATGTGCTCGACAATTATGATCTCTGCATGACCGGCACGGCTCTCAAAGCCTTTGCTGAGCGTCCCGCTTGGCAGCAACTCGTCCAGCATGTCTGGGTCTATGCTCGCGTATCACCAGCGCAGAAAGAGTTTATATTGACCTCCCTCAAAAATCTCGGTTTCGTTACGCTGATGGCAGGTGACGGAACAAACGATGTCGGCGCGTTGAAGCAAGCCAACATCGGTGTCGCGCTGCTTGACGGATCGCCGGAGGATTTGCAAAAGATTGCTGAGCATCAACGAACCGAGCGTCTGCGCAAGGTTTACGAGACGCAGCTCAATCTCTCTATGCGATGGGGTCAGCCGCCACCGCCTGTGCCTGCGGTCGTTGCCGCAGCCTTCCCAGACCTCGTCAATGCGCAGAAGGAGCAGCGCGCAAAGTATGACGCAGAGCGCACGCGCAACCCTGGCAAGCGCCCTGCCTTTGATTTGAGCGCTTTGACCGGCAAGATGGCCGACATCGATGATGAGGAAGGCCCGCCTCAGATAAAGCTGGGCGATGCATCTGTCGCCGCCCCCTTCACTTCTAAGCTATCCAACGTTGTCGCTGTAGCCAATATCATCCGACAAGGAAGATGTACTCTCGTTGCGACCGTGCAAATGTACAAGATCCTCGCCCTGAACTGTCTCATCTCTGCTTATGCGTGTGTTAACGGCTCCTTGCTGCGCCTATATTTGTGCTGACCATCAAGTCAGGCTTTCGGTTCAATATTTGGACGGCATCAAGGCCGGCGACTACCAGGTCACGGTACAAGGCATACTGATGAGTATCTGCTTCATGTGTATCTCGCGCGCCAAGCCAGTGGACGGCTTGTCGAAGAAGCGACCGCTTGGCAATATTTTCAACTTCTATGTTGCTATGACGGTCCTCTTGCAATTCGCAGTCCACATTGCTGCGCTAGTATACATTACCAGCGTCTGCAAGGGCATCGAGCCTCACTATCAGAAGGTTGATCTGGAAGCCAAGTTCGAGCCAAATCTGCTCAACTCTGCTATCTACCTTCTGTCGCTGTCTCAGCAGATCTCAACATTTGTATTCAATTTCGAAGGCCGCCCATTCAGAGAAGACATCTCGGAAAACTCGGCGCTATATTATGGCCTGCTCGGTGTGGCAGCAGTGGCTGTCAATGGCGCAACGAATTTTCAGGAAGATGTCAACAAATGGCTTCAACTGACCGACATGACGCTCGAATTCCGCTTGAAGCTCATCCTCACGATGGCATTAGACTTTGGAATTGCCTACCTGATGGAGGTGCTGGCGAGGTACCTGTTCGTGTCAAACGCGCCGAAAGATCTCATCACTCGCGGTACAGAGAGGCGAGAGGCTCGCAGGGTCGAGGAGAAACGCCTGCTGGCGATCGAGCTCGCGCGAATCGACAGCGAGCAATTGCTCATAGAGAAGAAAGAGCTGTAGCCTGCATTGCATACGCAGATAGAGTCTGACAATTTGGAGATGCGTCTGATTGCCGGTGCGGACAAGAGGAAGGTGCGATTAGGATCGAGGCGAGTGCACAGCCACATCGTGGCCACAGCTCGGCCAGTGGTCCATATCCACGCTTGAGCTAGCTGCAAGGATATACCGACCATGGTCCCCACAGGGCCAGACGATGGTCGGTAGACAACTTTACTAATTTCTCGAGACAAGCCACGGCTATGGGAGTAGGGAATGCATGCATTGACAAGCCGGGGTGCGCGATTCGTCATCAGCGAGAGCAATGGCGAGAGAGATGCCGCGCAGGATTGTATCGACACTGATCTGCCGANTCGAATCTCCCGGGGTACGTATCATCCAGGTTTCCGTTAGCTTGCTCTGTCTGATGCAGACGATGCGAGGAAGATCGGTGATGTCAATGAGGGTGAGAATGTATATTCAAGGTAGGCGATTGTCGATATGCAAGCGAGTCGGTGTCCAAGTCATGACGGGTCGAGAGATGGCCAGAGCAATGCATATGACCAGTAGTCTGACAATGAAGCTGATGAGTTAGCAAAGCGAGCGTGCTGTTGCGTCGGCGAAGACAGGAAGACAGATGATGATACTGAGCGAGTGCGCGCTAGTGCGCGCTAGGTCGTGTGTACAAATCGACGCGAATGAAGGTGATCTCAACTAAATCTGCGAGCAGAGCGAGATGTCGAAGAAAAGTCACGACAGAATATCTGGTGTAATCTGACTGACCAAAAATATTGGACAACTCATGAAGAGACGAGAGAGATGCAAATCGAATCGTCTGATCAGACTCACGAGAGGGACCGAAGGAATCGAATGCTTGGATTGAGGAGCGTCTGTGGCCGAGTAGGGTCGCGGCTAGTCAATCGAGCTGAATTCTTCCAGCGTGTGTTGCGATTTCGCAACAAGCTGAAGGCCTAGTTTACGTTTGCGAAAGCGTGACGGGGATGTAGAGGTGGATTGGATTGCCTATGGCCAGACTATAAGTGCAAGAAACCACCGAANGGGAGAACCGACTGTGANCGGCGCTGATCGATGATCAG